>NC_072734.1:182612279-182919586 GCF_026930045.1 Uloborus diversus
TTTTACACAAAAATATTACTAGTAATGAATAATTTTTAGAGACTTATTCATATTGCCCAATTATTAATTTACTTTAAAAAAAATAATTGCGTCCGCCATTCGGCTGGTATTCTAGATTGTGCTGTAATGTGACAAAAAGTTGGAGACTTCTGAATTGGTTAGTAAATAAATATGCAAGTAATTTTCAATAAATGATTAAAAAAGAAATCGATATAATGTATTTCACCTTGCCCAGCATGCAATTCACAAATTGTACCAAATTTTGAAAATCAAAAAAGGCCTATAGTTGGTGCAAATCTAATTTACTAGAATTGTGAAGGTACCTAATCACTACATTGCAACGATAGGTGATATTAGCCCCATATTAGTAATAAGATAAGTACTGCACTGGCGTCCGTGAACCTCGAGATGATGATCAACATTACGTTGCACTAAACTCCAGAGTCTTCCGCATTTACCACCACACGTGGTTTAAGCATTTACATGGTGCAACAAATGTACCACCCTAAAGTTCATAGCCTTGTATGTCACTTATGTATGAGTCAATTAACTACAAAGATTGCTTTCTCCAATCACTCAACAACAAGAAAAAAAGATTATATTATCTTGAATTTTTGGCATCTTGAATTCAAATTATGTTTTTCGCAATCACGAGCGTGTGTGTTTGTGTAGGCGCATGTGTGTGGGTGCGTGTGTGTGTGAGTGTATGTATGCATGTGTGTGAGTGTTTGTATGCATGTGTGTGAGTGTTGTGTATGTAGTGCTGTGCGTGTACGTGTAGGCGTTCGTGTGTGTGTGTGTATGTATGCATGTGTTATTTGTGTCTGTGTGCAGGCATAAGTGTGTAGGTGTGTGTCTATAGATGTGTGTATGTATGCGTGTGTGTGCAGGATATGGACGCAACCTGGACACGGTTTTCGCAAGAGGAGCAGCATCGTGAGGAGCCCGGTTGACGGTGATATTGTAGAGGGTGCTGACGGGAAAATAAAATCAGCGTAACGCCAAGAACAGTCAAATGAGAACAATAAGCAATCGTGATTGCTCAAGAAAAAGGAAAAAATTATATTCATGTAAAAATTTAAATTTCAATTTCGTTCTTCAGCAGTTTTTCGAAGAAACACTGTTTTTCCTAATTCGGAACATAGGTCTCCAGCAAGACTCACTCTGTAGAACCACCAAAAAGCACTAGAAAACTGGGGAAAAAAGATAAACTCTTTTTTATCATTGCAAACACATATATATCCACATTTGATGCACTCAAAAATACTATCGAAAATTCCATATTTACTTCAATGGAAAGGATAAAAATCAATCGTCACATTCAGAACAAATTTTGGTTACTCCTGCTTATAATTTGAGCACGAATGGACAGCATATGCAGCACACGACTAAAATCCTTCATCGAATCCTTCCTCGTCTTGATATGAAGTCTTCATAAAGCCAATTATTGTTTTTTCGGTTGTATTCTACTTTGTGGATTTATCAAATCACAAAAAAAATGAAAAAATGGTGATCTTACACATCAACTATACAAATTTGTTTTCTAGGCAAAATAATATTTTTTCTTGCACCAGTAAACTGCATAGAGCTATAAAGGATCAACAGTTTCTGAAGATTTAGAACAGGAAACTTTGTCAATTATTTTTTGCAAGTACTGTGTCTGTAATTTTGCCTGTATATACGAAGCCTGTCGATGCTAACACTTTATTTTTAGTTACTTTCTGATGATGATAAAATCACGGTCTAGCCACACAAACAAAAGGGGGGTGGTGCAGTATTTATTGACCTACGTGCCTTATTTGACTCACTCACCTTACAAACACTAACATTTTATGACATTCAAATCGATTTTGCATACACCGCAGAAGTAAAAAAAAAGAAACTTGTATAGAATTTTGAAAAATTGACGTATACCTTAACATTTAAACTTCAATGCGAATCATATACATGTTGAACAACATGGCAAAATAATTGTTAAATATCTAGCGCTGCATGCAATATTTTGCCATTATACTTTGTCACACTAATTCGCTCTCCACTATCCTTCCCTACATTTATTTTAAAAGTAATTGTGCTAAGTTACTCAGTAACTAACATTTCCATTTTTGGTAGATTTGTCAGTTTCAAATATTTCTAAAATGCAATATTTATTCCATATATAAGATGCGCAATGCATATTTTTTAACACTGCAGTGGAGAATGTTTATTTTTTATGTGAGTTAATGTATTTTTTTAAAATGAAGCAGGGAGAAGCAAAGGGATGTAAGTGGACATTTTGAATTTTTGAGCAAAACGCGTTTAAGGATAACATCCTGGTAGACTTTCATTGATTTTTTTTTATAAATCATGCTGTATAGCAGCAACTACCAGGGCTACTAGTACCATCTCTTACCCCAAGGCAGAGGAGAGGTTCTCCTACAATGTGTACTGGCTATCTCTAAATTTTGAATTTTGCAAATTACATCCCTTTGCTTCTCTACTGCCTCATATATATTTTAGTCAAGTCCTAGAGTACATATATAAAGTTTTAAAAAGATCACAAGATATGATACTATTTAAATTTTTAATGCATATTTTATGAGCTCGATGTTTCCTTAATCGCAAAATTTGAGTTCAAGTGCTTAATTTCGCTGCTTTTTCATGCAGCTGGTATAAAGGATTTTGTGCACATTAAACATTTATATTTCAATATATGGTTTTGTTTCTTTTATAAAAGGAGCAACTTTTTTAGGTTCCTTCTTTGCCATTGAAAACTGATTATTGACTTTTATGCTCTTAAAGTTCAGCATTACAATTAATTTGTTTACATTTTTTTGAGAAACGAGCATTGAAACTATTATTACTAATTTTCTTTTTTTAATGAAGTAGAAGTTGAATAAATCCCAAACTCGACGTAAGGCCGAAGTAGATTTTTCCTAAGAATTCGATCACCACAAACAGGAAGTATCTAGTGTAGAATATAATTTCTTTCATTTAAACTCTAATTTTTGTTCCTCCAGTTTTGCATTAACTTTAATACGGAAGTAATCCTAAGAACTTCGCAAACTCGAGCTAATTATGCTTAAAACGGAAGAAAATCCGCATGAAAAACTAATAATGTAGCCCATGGAAAAAAATAAAATAAAAAATATGGAAGCTTGTGGGGCAAGAATAGTCCACGAATGGTGCCGACATGTACGAAATTAACAGAAGAAAGAAGACATTATTTGAATTTGGTCAAAGCCACTATGACTGTTCCTAAGTTGCTAAAAGCATTCTGCCGTTTTTTTCTCTTTTGTATAGAAAGATTTACTTGTTCAAATATTTAAAAAAAAAACTTCTGCCCCTACTAGTGGAGTTACGAAAGTGTTAAAAAAACCAACAGTTTCAAAAAGATTGGTAGAAACTATCATACACTAAAAAAGAGCTAACAGAAGTAGAGAAAGATATTTCTAACTTTTGTGTGGCGTTACAACTATTGGTGTGGTAACTAATGACCTTAGTTTGACCCATGAACTAGCATTAAAAATGTGGTTTCTTCTTCACAAACATTGCAAAAGTTCAATAAAGTTAATATACAAACACATCATAGCTGCCTAAAGATTATTTTAAGTGTTAAATCTATCTTAGAACATGAAAAACTTTTTTTTTTTTTTTTTTTTTTTTTTTTTTTTTTTTAATACAGTACTGAACAACAAAACTACAATTCAAAACAAAAATACTTCTGATATACATGCTACTCAAGTTATGGTAATATCTTTTTTTAAACTAAAGCTAGAGGCGAAGTAAAATTAAACAATTAGTATTTTCTTCTTCACGAAGAAAACAAATGCCATTAACTAACACAAAGCCCTTTTAAAAAAGTAATTAAACATTCTGCACAACACAAAAGTGCTTTGACAAAAAATCCTTTTGCTTCTTGAAGTAATTAAGAATTATGATAAAATTAATAAAAATAAAATTTTGAATTATTTTTTTTCATACACTGAAAAATATCCTTAAGGGCAAAAGAAAATGGATTTAATATTTCCCCCTTTGTTTGTGGGAAATGAATAGATGGATAATGCAATGTTTTGAACAATATAATTTAAATGAGAACCTTTCATCTTCTAACTTTATTAGAAGAAGGAAATTTAAAAATGCGTCGAGCAATATTTAAAAACATAGTCCGCGTGTAGTATCTAATATATGTATTCACTATGTATATATGTATTCACTATGTATATATGTATTCACTATGTATCTAATATACACAACTAAATATTTAAACTATTTTAAGGGAAAAAAAAAGTTTCATTCAAAAATAATTTGCTCCTTATAGAAAGTTTTTTTTTTCTGAGATTATTACTGGTAGTTAAAATTTTGCATATGCAAAATCAAAAGAAAAAATAAATAAAAAAAAGCATCACATTATCGACAAAGTTACACCAGAAAAAACCTTTCTAAGTGTTTTATTATTATTACTTAAGAAAGAACCATTACCTTGGAACTTAATGCAACCATTTTTAGTCATAATTTCTGACTTTCAATTTAGAAAAATTTTGAAGGTTCAAACATCATTAATGCAAAGACTGATTCAATACTTCTTTTTTTACTCCCTAATTGGTAACATATAAAACATAATTTGATTCATACTTGCTTGCAATTACTTGTATTGCCTTCGTATTTAATACTAGTTGCCAAGACCGATACACCCTTTTTACGCAAATCGCCTTCTATGCCATTTGCCGTTTTGTATCAAGAGGACCACCATCAACAGATGCTCAAAAATTTTGTTCGACTTGTGAGAATTATTTTAATACATGCCTGAATATTTAATTAATGTTAATATATATTTACTTTATGTATCAATCCTATGAATTGGTGCATATATCGCTCCTTTGGAAAAAAAACCTGCCCCAATTCGAAATTTTTGATTTTTTTTTAAACTCTATCATTCAATTTAAAGTAATTTTAAAATGGTATCATAATTACCTGATGAGGAAAAAAATCTTAATCAAAAGTTCCCAAAATCAGAGTCTTGGCCCTTAGTGCTCCTAAATAAGCTTGTTGATCTCAGAATACGCTGCTATATTTTTTATTATTCCTGTCTCGTTAACGTAGTGTAATGATATTAACAATAATGTGAAAATTCGCTCAAAGAAAAAAATGGGTGAACTTTTTAATTAGAAAAGGAAAAATAAGAAAGCGGGGAAAAATAAAGCGTCTCTCAGAAACAAACAATTAACTATTTCTAAAGCCGAAGTTATAAAGGAAAACAAAATGACGGAAAAATTGGTAGTGTTAACAATAGGCATTGCGAGCATGAAACGGCTCTGCCGATTAATCGGTAATCAGAAATTGGCCAAGTTGCTAATTGGCGCATGCCTAAGCAACAATAGGCAAACATGCGTTATACCGGCAGTTCGGCTATGGCATTCATGGTGCAAGTATTTTTGTTTTAGGCTTGGCTTATGGGTGGTAACATACTGCTTATAACATGAAGCGTTGACGTGGCAGTTTATTAAGTACATTTAGAGACAATAAGTTTGCTCAAAATGAAGATCAGTTGTCTTTCTTCTCCTTTGATTGAGAACAATTAGGACTCTTTTGAAGCAAGCAGAAAATAAAATAAAATGCGCTTCAATTTGTTAGATCGTCTTGCTTTCATGTACTTAATATATGTAACTTACTTGTAACACCGAAAAACCGAAAAAATGTGTGTAGTAGATAAATAAGTGTTGACAAACTTGTGCGTACAATGCAGTTCTCCCATTTAACTTCCGCAAAAAAGTATCAATTAACAAAGTAAAACTTGGCATACTTATGTTCACATTTATGCATTAAAAAAATAAATGTGTCACACTCACATAATTTTCCATATTTTCTCAAGTAAAGCTTGTAATGTTCTGCAATTGAGAATAGGAGAACGATTTTTTACTTCGTCTTTTCTAACGAAATTATCAAAGTGGTTAGAGCAATCATAAACCGTGTAAGAAAGCCTGCTTTCCCCGTTTATGTATATCATTTATCTTTTTAAAAATATCTTCAAAAAGAAAGTTTACTTAATGCTTCTAAGTATGTTTATACTAATAATTGTTATTATTGTTATTTTTTGCCCGTTTTAGGTAAAATGTTTCTTTATACAGTTCTAACAAAAGCGTACTTCTAATCATTTATATACCCTTACGCTTGATGATAACATTAGGTTTGATGGCTTTCCATTACTTAATTTTATTATTACTTATTTTAGATTGTTAAAAATAACTCTCCTTTACTCCATAAAACTACATATATGCATGCCTTTTCTCTACCATAAATTTTAACTATAAATTTTTACCCCATTGCTTCCAAAAAGGTTGAATTTAAAACTACTCTGTAAAGAAAATACGCTTGGAGTCAATACAAAACTCAGCTATCTAACGCTGGAGGCAATTTTTGACTTAAGATTTGTTGGGGTGTCATAAATTTATCTTGAAGTTACGTATTGTTTAGCTTCCGGCTGGTAATGGAAAATGGTTTACTTTTATTTTATTCCCGTAAATTAAAATAAATCTTTTTTTTTTTTCAGTTTATTGTCACATTATTGTCTTTTGCGTTGTTTAGAATATTATGTATTTTGCTATGGTTTTAAAATCGGGTTAATGTCTTAAACTCATTATTACAAATAAAAAAAAATAAATAAATAAAAATGGAAGTACTTAGGCAGTTATGAATAATTGCTTTTGTGATACTCCCCCCCCCCCCACCCTGCTTTTTCATTTTGTATTAAATTTTTCTGATATAATTTGTGCCAAAAATGAAGTTTGCGGAAAAGGGGGGCTTTCTAACGGTCCCACTTAAAAAAATACTTCTTAATATATGACAGGGCCTAATAATACACTCTTGCAGCTATAACTTAGCGGTAGTTTATTAGGAACAATTCTGTACCCACAATATGACAAGAAATTGCAGTGCCTTAAAGTAGTTCAAAACTTTATGGCAGGATTTTGCTAAATAAGTTGTATTGAACAAACTCCGATATCGCTGTATGATAGAATGAAGAGTTGGTTAAATGTCGGACCACATGGGTTTGGTGCTTCAAATGTACAACTGCTGCTGTCAATACATCCGTTTGTTAGTTTTAGGAAACATTTGAAGATAGCTCTTCAGAATCAATTGAAAGATGCAGGATATATTTTCCTGAAGTTTTATAGCCCTACAGCAAAAACGTTATGTGCATTGTTAAAAATTCAGGAAGATTTTCTGGCAATTATTACTGTAAAATGATGGACTTACAGCATCGATGATTTTTACAGTAATTTATACCGGAAGAGTAAGCGATTCCAGCTCCAATTGGTTGCTGTGGCCTACCGAGGAAACCGTAAAATTTTACAGTAACTTTTGATTTTTACGGTAGTAGTTACTGGCAACCTGGATGCCAGAAACAATTACCGTAAACTTTTCGGAAAATGTTTAACAATGTACAATTCAACTTATTTTATGATTGATTTGCAAATTTTCATCTCCACAAGAATACAGTTATTGAAAAAAGCAATTTTGGCACACTTGTCTTCCATTATGGGGAGTCTTACACGAAAAATTCATACATAAGCAGAGTATAGGTGTCATAAAATGTCATTAAAACATCTGAAAATTGAACTTGTTGCCATTTCAATAACATCAAAACAAGAAATAAAAGCCGCGTTTAAGTATTTTTGTAGGAATAAAACACCTTTAATTACTTGAAAATCAAAATTGTAAATAATGAACTCAAAAGCACGTTATTCCTCTGCTTCTTCTTCTTTTCTTAGCAATTAATAATGCTTAGAGTGCATGAAATGAGCATTAAAGTCATATTTATTTTTTCCCTCATTAGGAAAAGTTTTAAACTCTCATTATTTTCCTGAAATATTAATCGCTGTTAAATATGTTTTCGCTATGTATGGTTGAACATTATTTTCAAGCTCAAACACAACTTTAGCAAGTCGTTCTTTTAAAAATCTTTGAAAACTAATGTTCATACTTTAACAATACATTTAATAATATGATGTAGTGAGAGGCAAAGGGATATAAGTGCCAAAATTAAAAATGTGGTGAAACTCTCCTCTGTTTAGGGAGAATAAACAGAGGAGCCCTGGTAAGCGCTGCTATATAGCATGACTTAGAGACACTTTTCAATGAAATCCTACCTAAGACTGGAAGGAATTTTTAACACGTTTTACTAAAAACATGAAAATGTCCACTTACAACCCTTTGCTTCTCACTGCCTCATATACAGTGCTGGTAAAACAAATTGCATCACCCTCGCATTTTCGCAACAATGGGATTATGTGAGAAGTTTCGATTGACCGACTAACGATGAATGTATGTGAAATTCTGCAAAACTTATGAAATAAACATTTAACAGCAGGAATCCGATAATTGTTTACGTAAATCGGGGCTGTTTCCAGGCCAAGGTAAAATGCTGACCCCATGATCATTTTTCCATTTCTGAACCTGCGTGTGAGTTTAGAGAAAAAAAAAATTACCAGCTCCATGACAATTTAAGTCTAATGGCAGGATAAATGTTTTAAAATTTTTACTTACCAGATTTGCCCTATGCCCCGGAGCGGAAACATCTTGGAAAATTATGTTTGGAACTGAAGTAGAGTGATCCCGGATTGTAGGAAGCAATTTCTCCTCCAAAATTCCAATATACACCTGAGCGTTTACTGTTCCTTGCACAAAGTGAAACCCACCACACCTTGATCAGAAATACATGCCCAAATCATCAGCGATACGGGATGATTGACTGTGTGTTGAATGCAGTCGAAATGATATTCCTTTAATTTGTGGCGCGGGTGGTGCATTTTTTTTTTTTTTTTACCATTACTGTATCCTTTTTTTCGTAAAATATTTTCAGTATTTTGGATTAGGAACAAACAAAAATGTCTACTACCTTAAAAGTACAGTTTTATATGTCTGTCCCTAGGATAAAAGCAGGGAAACCCCTTGGGTAGCTAAGCCTATGCAGGCATAAACATTAAAAGTGGTGTTCCTTAAAGCCAAATAAACGCTGAAAAAGTGTTTAACAGTTAAATAAACCTTTTCTTTCTGCATTGAACAAAGGTAAGCGTAATACAAATTGAATTTACTGTAAAAAATATTGCTCTTAAATACCCAAATCTTTTGACTATAAAACAAAATCTCAATTAGTTAAAAAAAAAAAAAAAACACTCGCGCAAAATCTTTTTGAAGGGTAAAACACACGAATAATTTCAAACATCACAACAGTCAACATGTTTCCTCAAAACGATGTTCAAACAGAACTAGCGACTTCCTGAAATAGATCCCAAATATGTTCATGTATATCTATTTACCTTACAAAAACATTTTAACCTGTCCTCCTTTACTAAATTTAAAGCCTTAGGGTCGGTCAGTAACTTAAAAAAAATCTTATCACAAGGCTCTGTCATTTCTAGAAGAACTAATAAAACACAATGCGCAGACGAATTTCGACAAAGTTACGATTAAACGGAAGTGACCGAGAAGAACCAAAGCGTTCTTTGTTTTGTCGAAACAATATTTCTTGGAAAACAATTTACGTAAAATACACTAAACAGTAAACACCTAAAGTAAAATTCCAACACCAAGATACATTTGTAGACAGCAAATAATAAAAAAAGAGAACTAACATCCACTTAACATTTTCACAGTCTTCACGTCATGTAGCTAACAAGCAACTAATAAATATTCAAAACCAAAATAAAGCTTTCCAAGCTTCTTACATGCCAGAAACAAACTATACTTTCTCAATAACCAAAAGCTAAGTTTATTTTGTAATCTAGGTTTTGAACTTTTTCGAATTCAATGACAAAGGTTTCCCTGAGTTACTTCCTATATTTTTTATAGTAACCAAATTTCTTTTTTATGGCCTCTATTTTCCAAGATTTGTTCACAAAATATGATATAATTGATGACGACTGCTTGCATAATTTTAGATGGGGAAAAACAAGAATAATGTGATACCTTAATTATATTTGTGTCAAAGCAATCTTGTAGATAGAAACAATGGCAAATTCTGTTTAATTCCGAACTCATATTATTGTATTTTTAAAAATAGGGGAAAAGAAAATTTGTTTCTCATTGCGGTAACGAATATTTGCATTGCGCTAGTCTAATAATTTCTTATAGGTTTACCTAAATGGACTTATTCAAGTCCATTTTGAAATTTACCAGAGCCGCACCATACCCAGACTTATCCTACTGGTTTCATTTTGTGTAACTAACTGCTTTAAAAAAAAAAATATATATATATATATATATATATATATATATATATATATATAATAGTTTTCCAACCGATAAAATGTATTAAAAGTATTAGTGGAAATATGTTTATAACAAAATAATAACTAGTTTTAAGAATCGTTTTGCATAAAGGATGAGATTTTTTTTATTCTACAAAGAACTACTTGCTAGGTCTCAAAATTGAAATGGTGGCACTCTACTTGTCCTAGCCAACATACTTTGCGTAAACCAGTGTAGTAACTTTTGCAATGCAATAGTATTTGAGGAGAAAATGAAGTATTTGTACATATCTTAAAATAGTCAGTTATTATATTTATATTGTTAAAAATAAAATGCAATAGTTCATCATGTCTAGTAGATTTGTGGACTGGAACTTATTAACTACTGAAACCTCATAGAGTGCAACGACTTGAGGACCTGGTGACTGTTATTTAACTGTTACCTCGGTACAAGTAACTGCGTTCTGGTGTAGGTCTTATGGTCCAGTAGAAAGGTTCTGAACCTGGTTCAGAATCTATAAACTTCACTACAGATATACATCAAACATTTTATAGCCTGAATCCTTTATTTTTATTTTTATTTTTAAATTACTTTAAAAGCAGCAATAAAATACGTATATTATGCTGGTGAAATTGCCATATTTCTTTTTTTAAGAAGTTAACCTTCTCTTTGTCAGTAAAAGTTACGAAACCATTCTCGGATTTCTGGAAGTTTTCAGGTTTAAATTACGATTCTCCAAGATGTAGCTATTTATTTGAGAATTTTCCTTTATTGTTATAAATAAATAAAAAAATAATATCAGTAAGTTATTTTTAACAATTTGAATTGAAAATGTATATTGTACTCTTTACTATTTCCGAAAACATTGCAAAAAAACATTGTCAAGAAAAAACTTTTAAGTACTTCATGTGTAACATTATTCTTGATCACCTGTGCTTAATTTCCCGTCAACTGACACAGTGGTTTCAAAAGTTGACTAAAAATTTGAAAAAAAAAAAAGGATAAATTAAGTCTACGTGTTCTCAAACAATATGATAAATGGTCCTGAGGTGAAACAAATTGCAGCATTTAAATATTTCTATGTAATTAAATGTATTCAAAGTGAGAGATAGAGATTTTTCTTCTGTTGTAGGAAGAGGTATTTTCGTCGTGACCGTTGTCAATCGTCATTTACTATAGAACAACCTGACAGTATGTTTTTGTTATGCTTCAATCGCAAGTGTTGGCACTCATGACGACGCTCCCAGGGACCAAATTTTAACAGGACATTGTTCGAAAACAACACAGCAAGTGTCTCAGGGGAGTTCTTTTATATTAAAAATTTCTCTGGATTGCGTGATGCCTTGATTTCACAAATCGAGCATTTCTGGAATCGATTGATACGGTAACCAATAAGTTTGATTGAGCTAGTAGTAAGTTAGCAGTTAATATAGCAGATGGTGATGTATCACATCCGACAAAAGCGACAACCGCATTTGTACGATGTCTTCTCATCCAGAAGCTCATTTCGTTTGCAATGAAAAAGGTGTTATTTGTAACGACGAAACAGGTTTCAGCAGTTATTTGCAATTTGTGCTTTTTGACGTTGTTATTTCTTATTTGACATAATAACAGTTACATAATATTCTTTTCTGATGCACTTAAACATACTATACGCAAATAAGCAATATTGACTACCTGTTCCATAGAAAAAATTGCTTTTAAACTGTTTGGTGTTTGTTAAACTCAAAGTTTAATTAGAATGAGGATGCATTAGTTGAGAAAAAAAAAAGCTTTTCCTTTCTTGAACATAACAATTGTCCAAAAATAATCTCTTTGAGTTCTTTAAGAATAGTACTTTTAATATCTTAAATATGATTCTAATACTTAAAGCATTTAGACATAGCTGCAGTTATTATCTATGCTAATGACATTTAAATTTTTTTCTGTTGTTTTGAAGTGTTTTTAGTTGAAAGGTAAGCATTTGTTTGTTCAAAAAAAATAATATTAATTAACTACTTATATCTGAAGCTTAAACAGTTCTAGAAAGGAAATTATAATGAATGCTTAGGGAACAACATTTTCATAACGTCACTAAGAACAAGGAATCTAAACTTTTAAGAATAACCCTTATAGCGTTTTATGCACTTTTTTGCCCAAACTGCTTTTTTATTTAATATTATTAGTGATCAACAGTCAGAAAACATATTCAATTAGTACATTTCAATTAGTTAGCGTAAAATGAAAGCAGATTTTAAACGTTGCCTGCGCAATTCTATCAACAAAAATATATTGTGAATAAAATGGGTACACTATTTTTGTACAAATGATCTTAAGGAATTTGATATACTCTTTTCATTTATGTAGGAATTTAAAAATGACGCCACTTGCTTACAATATGGTGCTAGTTGCATCCCAATGCAATTTTTAAAAATATGTTTCGCATTAAATCGAGATACACACGCGTTTTAAACAAAGTCACTTTTTTCAAGGAAAAAAAACAAGATAAAGAAAATAACATTAAGAAAAAAGAGCTACATATTTTTATTTGAAATATAAAATGCCACTAGCCAAATAGAGCCTCTTTAAATTTTAAATTCACGTTCTAGGTTGTTTTAAAAGAAAATGTCTCTCAATGGAACTTTGGCTGGTGGAATACAAAATGGAAGTTATAGCTTTTTAATATGCATATCGTTTCTTTTTCATATTGGGACTTTTTGGGAAACACTTTTCTGAATTCGATTTTATTTCAATATGCTAAATTCCATGAGCTATTTATGCTTAAAACGCTTTTTTAAGTAGACTGGGATTTGTAGTTTTAGATTTTGGAAATGCACGTCTTAAATGTCTTAAAATATATGATAATTGGTTAGAAGTATGAAAACTGCATTGGACTTCGCACCACTGAATTTTTATTTTCGCTTTATCGATGTTTTAGGGGAAAATGAAGCTACATTTTTTGTTTCCATTCTTTTCATTGCTATTATTTTTTAGTGGAGTTACTTCTTTATTTCCTTTCACGGGAAAGTTAGTGTAAGATCTAAGAAATACGTTCTTAAGGGGTTACAGTAACTCAAAAATGATGAAACGATCAAAAAAATGTTTATTGCTTATTTCAAAACAAAAAACTATTCTGAACACAGGGGAAAAGTTTCACTGCCTTAGTTCAAATATTTAAAAAGTTATGAGTGGTTTTAGGCCATGCTCCCTATATGTTCTAATGCAAAAGAAAAACTTCAAATTGCTTTTTATCGATGATGGTTTTTTTGTGTTTTCATGTCATTAGAATCCCTAAGGATTTTTTTTTCTTTTAAAGATACAGCTTTAAAGTAATACTTTTTGAAATTGGGATAACATATTTAACATTACTGTGCATCGCATTTTAGAAATTACTCTAATGTTTAGAGCATGTTAAACCTTTAAAAACCAGATTCTTTAAAATAAAAACTTTCATTTCTTACATAATTAATCACAGAAAATTTTCGAATGAACTCATAAGCAGATGAATGCACAGATTTTTAGAAATGATTATATTGATTCTTTTGCAGAAAACGTTTTTTAAATTAGCGAAAAAATAAAAAAAAACCTTAGAAATTTTAAAAAGTTGAAATTTTTCCAATTTTTTGAATTTTCAAAAAAAGTAGGCACTATTTTTAAATTTTGAAAATAAATTATCGATTACGAAATAAGTATATATGTTATGGTTTCAAAGAAATATAAAATTTATATAAATTAAAAGAAATAGCTTGAAAGGTACTGTGACCTCTTAAGAAGCAAGCATCTGTATAAGCATTGTGTATTTGTAAAAAGTAATAACAAAAAGAGAATGTGTAAGACATTTAAGAAATTAATGTAAAATTTACTAATTCATCCTCTCAAACTTCTTCAATAAAAAGTTATTATAAAGGGAAATAAAACAAATAACTGAAAAAAGTTACCCCTTCGGCAGCTTTATAATATTTTTCATCAAGACCTCTTCCATGGTTCAATTCTCGTCTTTTATGGAGAAAAAAGAAAAATTATGCTTCTCAAATACACTGTAAATAATCGGTACACATTTGAAACTCTTTAAGTGTTCCAGTTGCTTGAATATGTGCTAAAATGTATTTCGAATGTGTTATGTACAAAGAAATTAAGCTGAAATGTTTTACTAATCCGTTCCGCTATAAAGAAAACGTTTCAAAAGTGCACCGAATGTGTTTTGCTGGGAATCTCTAGTCAGCCGAAGTTTGGGAATACACTTGAGAACACATCGCGCGCAGATTTGAGAGTGCTTGTGAAATCACTGCTTTCTTTGCTACACCATGTTTGTAGACAATCTGGATCGGTCGCAATCATTTTCGTGATATTTGTGAATGCTAAAAATATACGCCAATTTCTTTTTTTTTTATGTTCTTTACAGATAATTTTTGTATTTGTACATTTACTGAGCTTTATACTTTTGTTTTAAATGAACTAATAAATTACCATACTGCTTAAGTTTTGAAATAAAATGAAATCCTGTGTTTTAAAACTGTGTGGGTACGTTAAGACTAACGTGTTACGATTCTAATTTTGAATCTTGACGATTGATTTAGGGCTTCTGTCCTTATCTTTCGATTTAGAATTTTTTAAGAGCATCGGAAATAGAGGTTTAAACAAGGGCTCCTAAACTAAGGGTTATGACCCAAAAGCATTTCTAATGAAGGTCGAAGGGCATTTCTTACGCTTTTCAATTTCCAGCTTTTAAAAAAAGCATCCCTTTCATCTAAATGCTTTTTATAAGTTCTGTCATCTACGTTTTGTTTTTACAAATAGTTCAGGTGATTTTATTTTTCTGGTCAGCAATTTTTTCATACGTTAGTATTTTTGCTTGTAAACATATATATATATATATATATATATATATATATATATATATATATATATATATATATATATATATATATACGGCTTCTTACACTTTCTTCAACATGAGTTGAAATGTGTTAACGTGTTACTAATAATAGTTGATCGCACTAATTAAGTTTGTACACAAATACCTGCATCTCACAAGTTTAGAGAATCAAAATTGAAGTTATTAGGAATTAGTTTTGAATCTTCTTTTCAGATGCCTATTTTAATATTCCAGAAATTGTTTTTTCCAAAAGCGTAAATTAGCATAATCATCAGCAACCTGTGATGGGTCAAATCCGTGTTTCGTTAAAGAATAATTATAATCCTCGACGCACACGTGCTTGAATTCTGAGCTATAATCGGCTTATTAAGTGATTACAGCTGTGTAATCTGTTTGAAAAAAAATCCGTTGTTTTCGAGTTTATTGAAGCAGAGGTTTAAGAAACTATATTTTAATAAATGTTTTCTTTATACTAGAAAAAAAAACTTAGGTAAGGAGTGAGGCAAATTACGCCGTGCAATTAGCTTTAACTATAACATACAAAATTGCTTGAATTTAGAACTTAGACATACGTATACCCCCGTAAAAGTTTAAAGTTATTTTAGTTTTCTTAAAACAAAACATTTAAAAATTTAATGCGCGACATACGTTTAGTCTTACAATTCAAAACTTAAAATAATTCTTTCTTAGTATTTTACTAGATTATTACAAATCATTATTGATAGATTATTATAAATTAGTGTTATATATGTATCGACTAAAGTTCCATATTTTGAAATATAATTATCATATTATTTTAATAGTAAAAGTATGATAATAAAATTTAACAAAGAGCCATACTAAATACATAAAGGCATATTGCCGTGAAAACATTTAATACAGCAGCACTTGATAGTATATTTCGAGCATTTAACAAGTAGTTCAAGGGCTACTTAACCACAGTGTAATTAAGTGTCAAGGCAGTTAACTGCTTTTTTATTTTATACCTGTTACATTAAGGGTTAAATAATATGATTAAAAGACCGTGTAAACATAGAAAACTACATTACAGTACGCTGGAAATACCAGGTACACATTAGAACATTTTTTGGCGCACTTAAATTTGGAAAAAGGGTCTCGGTTGTGTAAATGTTCTAGACATTAAGTTCCAAATGTGCTCCTTTGAAAACTTAGATATCTAAAATGTTTTCGGAATGTTTTTCAATGGAGTCCGGCTCCTGATATTGGTAGAAGTCAAATTTGAGAACACATTAGAGTACAGGTTGAGGTAACTTTAAGAACAGATTGGGTACTGGTAAAAACATCGCTTTTTTGTCCATGTATATAATTTTAATAGCTTTATCTATAATAACTATAATAACTTAATTCTATAATAACTATATATTCTAATGACAGCGGCAAGATAGTTTTCGCGCAAAAGTTCATTGAATACTGTTGTGGTAAAGATATCCGAAAGCTATAAAGTTTAGGTTCCGACTAACGAAAAACGTATAATCTGGAATGATACTGCCAACTCCTCATCACATTCACCACCAAGAGACGCATACGATGGGTTTAGCCCTATGTATTTCTGAATGCTAGTTTTTTCGGAACTTTAACTCGCCTGAGCACAGGTCATCTAAAAACCCTCAGATTTTCCCACGGTAATAGGACTTTCCCAATTTGCACCAAATGTCATACTGAAGGGGCCACTGCACAACATCTGATTTTTTGTGTTGGTTTTGTATGCGAGGATCTACTGAAGAGACCAGCTTCTGTCTTGAATTTGATTAAGGCGAACAACCTCATGGATCTGATCTATTCAGAACATAGAGATAAGTAAGAAGACGAAGAAGACTATCAAGAGAAGTGGTTTTAAGAACAATCGTGGCAAGAAAAACATTAAAATATTTTTAATGAGAAATATCGCTAAGGATTTACCTTGAGGTTATATGGAGAATTTAACAAACGGTCGTCAATATCTGAAACTATTTATTTGAAACCATATTTACGGTACGAAATGTAGCGATGTATCGACAATGGTCAAAACACTAGAGCCAAATGCATCGTAAAGTCTCGTAAGTGATTCTCGTTTCCCATTTTTATCCGATATTGTTTTATTAAAACATGAATGTAAACGATACTACTGACATTACTACTGCCCGTATCACATTATGAAGAATATTTGCCTGAATTATTTTTTAGCGTCAGTTAGCTGCAGAAAAGATTTAGATCTAATTAGAAAAATGAGAAAATTATAGTTAGTAACCCACAAAGTAGGCTAATTTAGTTTGAACCGTGTTTCGGTATGCCTCTATTATAACCAGTAATCTATACACACATTTTCATCTTTTCATATATTTCATGTCAAATATCAAATATGCATAATTGATTGTACAATAGCAAAAGTCAATTGTTCAATTAGGAATGACAAATAAGAATTTAATGAATAAATGTTTTCCAAAAAAAAATCCTGTTAAACTTTGTCCGCCTAACTGACTAGTGCAAATTGTTTAATTTGGTTCGTTTTAAAACTAATGAAATTAGTAAGGTAAATAATATTAAAAGGGTTGCTAATTTGACTACCTAGGAAAGGCCAAAGCTTTTAATTAGGAAGAAAAACTTTTAAAAAATCGAACTTTAGTTTAAATTACAAAAGGAGCTTCCAATTTGCAATCAACGAAAAGAAGAATGTTACGATCCACTCAACAAAAAATACCCGCAAAACTTTTGCAGACTGTCTTTATGCCGGACTTGGCGTGGCAAACATATGCCTGTAATATTTTAAATTCTATCACATCCATTATTTCAGAACAGCTGTCTATAAGTTCAGTAGAGCTGTTTCGTCGATTATTTATAGCTAGTAGTACCCGCACGGCTTTGCCCGTAGTAGAAAAATGAGAAGGTCATTTGCTTCGCCTGTATATTAACAAATAACAGATGAAGAATTTCTCGCCATTTGGCTATATATTCATTTGCTCGCCTATGTTACGGTTCCACGTTATGATAATTCTGTAATTTATTCGTTAACGTTGTGATAATTTCCTCGGGAAAATTTTATAAATTTGGAATGTAAAAATAACAAAATTTAATATTTGAAAAATGGCTTCGAGCTACACACCCCCATGCTATAAACTAATTCCGTGCCAAATTTCATGAAAATCGGCCGAACGGTCTAGGCGCTATGCGCGTCACAGACATCCCGACAGAGAAAGAGAGTTTCAGCTTTATTATTAGTAAAGATAAAGATGACATTATGTATACTTTTTAAAAAGTACTCACATATAAAGGACACACATATAAGGACAGGACTCTTGTTGTTACGTTTTCGAAGATCCTCGTGTAACCAGTCCCCAATTATCCGCATCAAATTTGCAGAGTTTTATAAAATATATGTTTAACTTAACAGAAATTATAAGTTCCAGCAAAGGACGGAAATGTAAAAGTTCCCCAAACATTTGCTCCTTTTTTTAACTAAACGTACAACTCCTGCGTAGGTCTTATAATAAATTATAGGAAACTGAATAAAGAACATGACGTGTTTGGAGTGCTAGTTCGACACCACTGCAGCTGAGCTATAGAAAATAGTTTGCGAGTTACGATCCTACATAACTTCGTAACAAATCTTATTTTTTTTTTTTTTTTTGGTGCAATAAGAGATGTTACATTATTTAGGAATATGTTTGCTTATTACTCATGATACCCTGACTTTCTGGATTTTCGTTTATCTGGATTGCCTTTGGTCCCCAAAAGTTTTTATGACATAGGGTAACGACCACAATACTTGACACTTTAAGATTCATAAAAGGCATTTAAATTACTTTGAAAATATGTAATATATTTTGACATATACTTTAAATTTAAATTGTAAATCAAAATAATATGTTGTGTCTTTTTATTTCTTGTAACTCTTCCATAACTCTTTACCAACTTTTTAGTAACAAAAATAAATAAAGTAATTAAAAAATGAATATTTATTTTTAAAAAAATGACAGTACATATGTCAATTCACTTCAAAGAATAACAATTATAAGCGTTAACAAACTTTTCTAAGACCCTACATGACTCTTCATGTTTAGGAATATATGGGAACAATTCACATGTGCCCTAGATAGTATGTTCACCAGTGACATGGCTTTTAAACTATATAAAAATTTTAAACATCGTCAATTATTTACCTGAATGTTAATACAATAGTTTTCAGAAATTCAGCTTAGCTTTTCAGTCAGTTTAAAATGCATAGTGAAGAATAAATGAAATGATGAAATTGCATACAACAGATGACAAGACAATTAAATTGTCATCACAAAAGCACCAAATGTCCCCCTGCTCTAAAAGTTTTGCAAAAGTACCTTCATCACTGGACTTTCAATTTTTTTTGCTTAAAGTTATCGTAGTAACTTAGACCATAACCACAGTTTTCCCCCTCTCCTAGATACAATCGAACGCGCTTAACGGAATAACCAGTTTTCCATCAAAAAGTATTCTAATAAGCGGAGTATTCCAATAAAAGGATTTATACTATATATCAACGGTCTGGTACATTGAAAATGTATTACATTAAGCGGGATAATTTGTTAATCAATATCCTAATAAGCGGGCATTACTGTATAAAGGAATGCATTCTCAAGAAGAAACGAGCTGATGTGTGCATCACATGACTTCCCTTTACTCCAATTTTAATGTCATTTTCCCATTACTGGCAATTTTAACGTAATTCAATAGTTTACTCTCTAAATATCACAACCAGTGGCCAAATTAAAACCAGATTTTTAACAAAAATCGCCAAATTTGTCGCCAAGTTGACGACAAACTTGGCGATCAAAAGACTGGCGATATATCGGCAAGTGTCCGCGAAATTATAACACCACTTGAGCATACATCGAGATTAACAATGATTTCTCCCCAAAAAGAGGCAAAAAAACCCTCAAAAACACTCAAAAGCAACCAAAATGGTGGTGCACAACTAGACCTCACTAGGAGTCTACGTACCAAATTTTAATTTTCTAATGGAGGCAAGGCACTTAGTATGCAGTCCTCGGCATAAATACAGTTGTAGTCAGTTGTGACTCTTGAATAGAATAGAATAGAATAATTTTCTAGGTACCGTTCATGACCGTCCACCAACTCATACCGTTCTTGAGTTATGCGACATGCATACGCACATACGCACATACATACTTACGTACATACGGACACGGACGTCACGAGAGATGTCGTTGTAATTAACTCGGGGAATGTCAAAATGGATATTTCGAATGTTTATGCGTTCTTAGGCACTTATCCGCATGTGGTCGGGTTGAAAAAAAAACTCAGCATTAATTTGGGTGTGAGCAAAATGGAAACTGAGGCCGAATTTTGAGAGAATTTTTTTTCGCAAATGCAATACTTCCTTTTTTTAAAAGGAAGTAAAAATCGCCATTGTTTTCAGGATACTGAGACATATAAGGTCTTAGGGGGTACGTCAGTTGTATCATAAAAAATGCAAAAAAATAACCTTCAATCGGTCGAAGTCATTTGAAGAAACGCCTGTTGACTAATTTGCTTGGTTTTACATGAAATCACTTATGTACAGATGTAAAGCGATAAGTATGCAGGAGCTACATGTAAGGGTTATGAGTTCCACGATTCAGGGCTTTAAGCTGGCCAACTAAATTTTCCGTTCTATGGTGAAACTTTGGTAGCTATTTATTGATGTGAAGGCTTTAAACAATGCACTTAACTAATTATTTATGAATGTATGTAATTAAGTTATTTGTTCTATGTATGTGTTCAAATTCCTTCACTAAACATGCTAAACATGAAAAGGGATCGTTAATTTCATGAACCCATCGTAGAGTGAAACCTGTGTAAGTTGACCACCTGCGGTGCACTACTTTAGTGGTCAACTTACACAGGTGATCAACTTACAGAGGTTGATTTATATGATAAGGGCTAATTCCGTGCCTGAGAAAAGCAGTCAACTTAGACTGGTGGTCAACTTACAAGGGTGGTCAATTTTAATTTTTACTGTACTTGCTTATTTTTAGTAAAGTATAAATGGTTGCAATAATTCATCTTTTTCATTTTTGTATTTAAACTTGGAAATACTATGTTTCTTTTGAATGTTGCGAAATAAGAAAAAATAACAACAAAAAAGAAAAAAAAACATATCTGCCTATTAAAATCTATCCGATAAAAAATTGTTTGCAGCTATTTACATTTGTACAAAACAAAGTACTTTTAAATATTTTGAATCATTCCTCTCATAACAATCATTACTTTTATTTATCAATATCACGACTGTGGGAAAAATTACTTTTCTTTTATTTCTATTCTTATTTCAAAAAAAGACAAATCCATTAAAACGACAAGTTTTATGGAAATTATATTTGTCAATTTCAATGGAAGAATTTTTTAAATATGTTCAGAAATTTTCTAGTTTTATTTTATAATTTTAGTTTAAAAAAAATAATACTGCCGATGCGAACTTAGAAGTGTTCTTGGAAAACGATGTGTCTTAAAAGTAAGTGGACAAAAGTTCGAAAAAGAAAGTTTTCTCAATTCTTTCAAAAACATTATTATTGTTTCTGTTATTTTTATTATTACTATTTTGCTTCCTTCCGCAAATAAATGTTTGTAATACAATGTTCAAGTGTTTGTAATAGTTTTCAAATACTTTGATAAGAGTATTAGGCAAATCTTTAACTTTATGTGAACAAAGTGAAAAAAAAAAAATTAAAAAATGTAAATATTTTTGTTGAAAAAATCAAATGAAAGATTTTTTTAGCTCCTTACAATACGTAGTTTTTTAATCATTTCAATTCAATAAGCGACACAAGAATTCTAAATAACAATTTCTTGTTTTAACTTTTGTATCTTTATATTAATTATGAATTGCAATTGCTGTTTTCGTATCCAAGGAAATTAATTTTACCAAAGGTCTTGATCACAGCTTTAGCCAAAATTTATCAGTTAAAAGAATTGACAGGTGTCTAAGCTTTCTTTTTTTACCCAGAAACCTAGTGTTTTTTGACGAAAAATAAATAGATAAAAAACATCGCGTCACAAAAGTTTGAAAAACAAAGATAAAAAAGATTTTTTTTTTGTATTTTCACTACTAAGATGACAAACATAAAAAAATGTCTATCTAGGTCCATTTATCTTCTCTCTGCAATCATTTAAACTTTTACTTTTCATCAAAAGTATCATTCCGTTACACATGGAATTGCCTAAAGCAAGTAAGTAAACATAAACCTTCATAATTTGCAACTTTACAGTTGAAAAAAAATGAGAAGAGATACCCCCCAAGCTTCTTTTTTGCTACTTAATGATTGTTATTAGCAAATAATTTTATTTTAATACAACTTTTGACTTTAATTTCAATATGTCACTACTTCGTTTTTTTCTTTTTACACAGACACACCATTTACTGTCCTTTACATAGCAAAACAAGAAACAAATGCTGATACTAAAAAATAAAAGAAAAATAAATTACATCTTAGATAAATATTAAAAACCTTATATTTGTTTGTTTAAAAACTGTTTGTTGTTCTCTTTTTAGGCTTGATCAATAAAATGCTTTATATTCGCTGATTCAGACTGCCTAATCAATCAGTCTTCTGTGAAAGCTTTACGTCTCAAAAGCAAATTAAAATAATGCAAAAAAACGTAATAAATAATAAATGTCTAATTAAAAACATGCGTTTCATAATTAGAAAGATCAACTGTATTCTCTTTTTCTTCAAAAAAGGTTTAATTACATTTTTTTTAAATCAAATATAAATTTTTAATGATGTTTTATTAAAACATTTCTACTTTTAATTAAAGGTTCGCTATTGAGCTGATTTAAAACATGAGAGGCTCGTGTAATTAAAAGAGCATGAAGAAATCGTCAAATATTTGAAATATTGACAAAAAATTCTTTTCACTAAATTTATAAAACTTTTATTTATTAAACTTTTGACTATTTATAAAAAAATATTGGTTTTAAAATTCTTTCAAAAAAGGACAAAATGATGTTTTTTTTTACATTCATAATGCATTATAAATACACTCTATATTTTCGAAAGTACAATTTCGTAGTAAAAAAGATCTATAGTAATCATTAAATTTAATTTCGAAGTTATGGATTTAATTTTCTTTTGAAAATTACGTTTAAAGTCTTGTTTGTGGGTTCGTTTCTCAGCATTTTTTCCTGCTTTTGCTTAATTCAAACGACACTTAAAATAACACATTCACATTTCTGAAGAACAAAATCGTGCTCCACGTAACTAATGGCGATGGTTAATGAAGAGTTTAGTTTGATTTTCTGGCATTAACTCAAAATCAGCGCCAATGATACGCTTCATTTTAACTGATCGCGCGAAAAACGGGCAAACAGTGTCGAAGGCCGTAGCTCAACTAACTTGATAAACACAATAGCTTTCTTCTGTTTGAAATGCAGTTCTTTCGTATCATGTTTACTGCACCAATGCGTTATTTTTCAAGCATCTGACATGTGTAAAACTAGCTTTATTTTTGTACATTAACAAGTGAAAAAAAAAAATATTTTTTCAGAATTGACTTAATAAATATTTATATACTGGTCTAATAGCAAGTTGCTTAAACAATAAAATATATCTATTTATTTATCAAATGCCGGTTCAATTGGTCATTCGGTCGTTAATCAACAGACTCTCCAATATCTCTCAACAACACAATTAAAATTAGTAAGTGCGAGCAATCGTCCAGATGAGCAGCGTCCATGACTTGTCCAGAGTTACAAGTGGGAAGTACAGGTCGGAGCATCCGTCAGGTGAAAGCTGAACGAATAGACAGTGGGACAATTGTGTCCTGTTAAAAGTCAAAAAACAACCACAGAAACAACTCGAGGAGAAGCTTCGGAATACAGTGGTAAGTCTTGCACAGTTCTCTCCAAGGATTACCCTCAGCAGACTTAGAAGCAAAATGACGAAACGCATTTCTATAAATTCTTCTGATCTCCCATTTAGCAGGGTGGAGTGACAAGGCTCCACAAGACCTTTGGAAAATACTAGTTTCTTTCTTAGCCAAGAAGTCAGTCTTCTCATTTCCGGGTAGACCATAATGGGATGGTACTCGTTGAAAAGCTACAGTTTTCTCAATACCCCTCAGAAATTTTTTGAAGATCTGTATACGAGAACCCTTAACTTCATGGTAATTACTAGACAAAGTCTGTAAAGCAGAGGCAAGATTCCGAAAATATTACTGTTTTTAGGAAGGGATACAGATGAAAAGCAATTTGTTGTAAGGCCACATGAATGACTTCGATTCTTCCTTTGAAATGGGTTGTGAAAGGTCCAACATGTTGATAAAAAAAAGCATTCAGAAAATATTCAAGCGGCAGCACCCCGGTAAAAATCCAACAGGGACCCATCATTATAGATATAAAGCCATTTGTCAGGACGGAATCGACTGTTTTTTTTTTTTTTTTCAAGGCAATGGCACAGAGTTTAGTAGGATTTAGGTTAGAATAGTTTTTTTTTTTCTTTGCGTTCACAACCATGTCCAGTCTGTATGTTTCAGTGCATTCACGAAAGATAAAAGTTCAAATGGAGCAAGCATTATTAATGTTATTGTATTGGGTGTTCTCACGAACACAATGAATGAAACCTCTCTGAGTCTTTAAATTACGTATTCCACAATAACTGTAATCTCTCCAGATACTGTTTGGAGGTCTAGTTAATCTATTATAAAGAATGGCTGCATTGTTCTCTTTTAAATTAGTTATTGGTTGTTGGTTACAAAGCAATTGCATGTAAAACATGTATTTTTTTATTAAAAGTAATATAATGTGATTGTGCTTGCGAAAAAAATATGGTAGCGCTTCCTTTTCTTTAAATAGTTTTTAGGCGATATTCCTTCAGTTTGATCCTGAAATATTTCTCTCTTCTGATATTGTAATTTTGTATCATTTTTTACTTTATATTTGGACTTTTCAGTACTTTTTCTAAAGGCAATTTTACCAATGGCTACAGCCAAAGTTCATAAACTCGCAGTATTGGAGACATTGAAAAGCAAAATATCAAAACCATAACAAAAACAATATCTGGGAAAATGAAAAGAGTTACAGGTTCAAGAACTTAGTATCAAATCCTTCAACGTTTCTTACATTCTGTTTGCACTGTTAAACATTTCCAAAACGTCACTGATTATGTCCGTGCAACTTTTAGGGATTTCAAAGGTTTTTACTATTTTCCTGTGAAATTTAAGGATATTTGTCAAAAGTTTCATGAAATACTACAAGTTGTATGAATGCAGATTTTTCACTATTGTAAAAAAAATATTTTTGGTTACCAGTCTAGAGATACAATGAGCTTAGTTAATAAGTGAATTGTCTTCAGATCGATTACGGCTTGTCTAGACTGACTAAGCTTTCAATGAGAGCGAAAAAGTTTCTGGATTCCACAGCTTTGCAAGAATTGCAGGCAAGTGAGACACTTTGCACGTGCAATGTCTTAGCGGGGTCCTGGTTGTAATAATGTTTTTGGTGTTTTCTTCATAAGTCAGGAAGGTGTCAAGCTATGACTAAAAACTTAAAGAAATTTTCCCTGAAGGTACCACCATTAAGGACTTTATCAGGAAAATTAGTGTATTACTTAAAAATATCAAAATGTAATTAGAGAAAGATTACTGAATTTGAGCGGTAAACGTTCCTGTTTTTACGCAAGATATGATACTTTTCTCCGCACACACTGGTTGCAAGGTTCCACTCTCCGGGGATTCCGCGTTGGGCCACCCGCACTGCTGGGTGCGACGGTCGAAGATACGTTACTGGAAAACGTTTGGCACATTAGATGCCCGTTATATACCAGGAACGTTTCTGAATGGTTTTTAGATTGCTTGTCATGCATTCTATTCAGATGAATATTTGCACGACCGCTCTGAAGAATCGTACTCAAACAAAATGGAATTGGACAGAGAACATTTCAGAGACTAACAACTCAGGATGTTTCAGAGAATGGTACAGTGTTATTTGCTTCAGCCGTACTGCCAGACGTATGACTTCTACACAAATAAAAATACGAATCTTCTAGAAGTTAAGAATAAGAACAGAACATAATGAAACTAGGCAAACAGATATAGGAGGAAGAGAATCTAGACGGAATAAAAATAAAAAGAGCTTTCTTTAGTGGGGGGGGAGACAAGATAATACGTCATTTATTTAAAAAAAAAAGCTCAAATGGCATCGTCGATAGAAAGACGAATAGCATAAGGGGAAGTGAGAAACAAACGGATAATGATGCAAAAATCAAAAGTTTGGAGAAAACCCAGTAAAAATAGTAAAAGAACATCTCCTTGGTTATGGGGCAAAATATGGTACTAAATTATTAAAGTCAGACCAAACAACGTAAGTAGAAGCACAAATTTGTAAATTACAGCAGACACGTGTTTCGGCGTTACAGGGAACACCTTTTTCAATGCAAAAATAATGAGCTTATGGATGATAAGCTCATTATTTTTGCATTGAAAAAGGTGTTCCCTGTAACGCCGAAACACGTGTCTGCTGTAATTTAAAAATTTGTGCTTCTACTTACGTTGTTTGGTCTGACTTTACTATTCAGCACAAAGGTATTTATTTATCTTATGGTACTAAATTGTTTTTCTTTTGGAACAGGTTGATATTCTTTAATTCTTGTGATCGCAGTTTGGGTTAGTGCAATTTGCTTTCGTTTTTAGTCAAAACGTCCAAAAATAAGTAACCACTCTCTTTAAGATACACAGAAGGGTTTTTTTTCCAGAAATGGTCTAGTATAATTAGTGCCACTTAAAAGTCATCCGTCAAAATTAAAATTAAAAAAAATCCATTTTTTTATAAAGTAATTGCCTATGTTATAAATAAAAAAAATGAAAAGAGTAATGCATTTTTTTTTTAGTATTTAAAGAAACTAAAGAGATTCCTAAGAACTATTTCTACTTTTCTAAACAAGATTCCAAGGAAGTGAAATTACACTGTAAGTCAATCACACTGAACACCGAGGAATAACAATAAAAGCTTCGACCTGTCATAAACAGGGACGAATTTTTATGAGAGTGACAGATACTTCTTATATTATTTGTTTCTTTATCCAAACAATTGCGAAAAAAAAATCAAATGCATAATTAATTAAATACATAAGAATAAAATTGATCGACTTCGAAGACTAAATTAAAGAAAAAAAATCTGATCAGACGAAGCCATCTTTATGCTTTAACTTGTTAAAAATGTATTTAATGGATAGCGATGTTTGAAAAGTTAATTAGGTTGCCAAAATGTAACATTTGATGTGTTTTGCTGGTTTCAACAAACAAAATGTCTAATTGAAGTCTAAGAACTCATATCGATTGAATAAAATTATCTTCCCGTGCTCAGAAGGAAGTTTTTATTTCTTAAGCAGCAATTGCTTCTTGAATCAATTAGCGTCACTCTGAAACGCGTACTCTTTGCGGTTCGCTAATTTGATGGATACGTAATTAAATAAATCAGATAAAGCTTTCGTTTCAGATAGGAATATAGATAAGGAGAAAGAAAACCAGGGAAAAAAACACTCAAAGCATTACATGGTTTTTGCATTTAGTGTGGATTTCAAAATATTGAGAAATTTATTAACATGCTTTAATTACTTAAAAAAGCATTCTAGTTAAGAGTAAATTAACTATTCCCTATTTTAGAATCATCTTTTCCGTGTAAATATACTAAATTGCGTTTGGAAATGAAACGTTTTTAGTGGAAGAACAATACAATTGTTGGGGTAGAGGTTAAGCTCTGGAGACAGAGTCACTAGGGGGGGGGGGCATCTCAGACATTTTAAAAAGTCAAAGTGGCTTAGCTTCAAGGAAGTGCAGGTTCTTAGAAAAAAAAAATTTCACGATTGCACTTTTAGCAACACACAGTTACTGAAAGTTTAGGTCGCGCAGTATATATAAGGTCATTATCATTACCAAATCAGTGAATCAATGTAGATGCCACTGTAACTTTCTCGTCCATTTTAATGTCAACGAAATCAATGACAGTCCTAAAATTTTGTTTGGATTTACTTGGAAAAAAGACCTGTTATTACTCAAATAATGAAAAAATTAAATAAGATGTTTCACAAATAAACCAATAGAAATTAATTTATACGTATGTTTAGTCCTTTAGCATGTGCATGCAAGTGACTTGAGTTAATGCAATTTTCTCGTGTAATACGGAATATCGATATAATTTTTTAAACATTTTTACGAGGGGACATTTACGAAGGACACATTATTACGCAGGACACATTTTGAATTTTTCCTATTAAATAGTTTAGAGTTTTATTTTATTTATTTATTCATTTATTTATTTTTTTGCATTTAGTCACCATATATTTAATAAGCAAAACCATAACACGAATATTTATTTATTTATTTATTTGTGGGGTTGCTTTAAATCGCTGTAACTCAAAACATTCTTGGACATTTTTTTTTTAAATATGCATATTAAATAGTTTGACGTGTGTGTGTGTGTGGCAGTCTAGCACCTCATCGGGTGGACCGATGTTGGAAAAAAAAAATTTTCAAAAGGAAAATTTATCGGAAAGTGGTCTTAACAAGGTTTCGTCTTTCGATGACACTTATTAACGAAGATATTAATTAAAAACCTCTAATATGTTTTTCGCGATTTTTGCATTGAAAACATGCTTAAAAAAATTTAAATTTAATACCAAAAATCAAGATTTTTTTCCGCGACTGATAGAATGTGTTTGGAACTAAGTTACATAGAATTTGAATTATTACGTTTTTTTAAAGAAGAGTTTAATAACGGCTAAGCCTTTATTTACGCTATTGATAACCGAATTCATTGTTGGCCGACAAGGAAATTAAACGGAATGATTTAAAATTTTTATCTGTTGCCAGTTTCTATTTGTTAGCAAATAAAATTGATTTTTAGTAGAATAAGGCTTTTAAAAGGATTTTCAATTTTCCCTCGTGATTCTACAGTTGCGACTCAGTCGGGGTTTTTTAAAATTTTTAATTGTATCGTTGCTTGTACCTGTATTGATTGATTGTCATTCAATGCAAAATGAGGCTATACCATGCAGCAGTTTATTAAAACTCTGGGAAACCATTTGTCTAGAGCCTTTTTTTCCTGGTCTATAAAAATGAATGTTTGTCTGTATGTCATCCATGAACTCAAAAACTATCCGGCAGATTTGGCTGAAACTTTCACCGTTTGTTATTTTTGGTACTGGGAATGTTTATAGACCAGTTCGAAAAAATCCCATCGACAGTTCCTTTTTTATTCCAATTTAAGTCACAATCCATTGGATAAATACGAATAAAATTATCGGCTGCAGAAATTAATTCGCGTGAAAGATCTCATTGATAAGAAGTTAGCTGTTGCCATTTTTCTTGAGTTTGAACAAATAAATTCTTTCTTTATTGTTTTATGGCTTTTCATGCAACGGGGGGATTTAAAACTTTTTCTATTTGATATTTTTAGCGATTGATTGATCTTGCAAACTGCGTGAGTACAAAATTTGAGTATAGTCACGGCTTCACTTGATACCTGGACCAATTATTATGAAAATTGCTATATATATGTATTTTTCAACGGAGAAGGTGCATAATATGCTCATTGAAGCCACTCGCCACCAGGTGGCACTGCAGAGTAGCAACTTCTGCCCCGTTCAACCGATTGTCATGAAAATCAGTAGAATGATGTATTTTTTGTTGGCGTGGCAACGCGCGTCGGGTACAGCTAGTATAATATAAATGTTGTTATTTTTTTATGCCAATTAAGCTAGCAATTTGGGGTGCGATGCTTCACTCTTCCAACTGTACCGTAATTTGGTGTGCTGTCCGACTTCCACAGTACACACATGCCATATGGACCCGTTTACAGGACATACCATTCACAGCACAACAACACATTTACACAAATAAATTATTAAGAGAGGAGAGAAAAAGTGCATTCATGTCCAAATGAACC
Organism: Uloborus diversus; assembly: GCF_026930045.1. Classification (NCBI taxonomy): domain Eukaryota; kingdom Metazoa; phylum Arthropoda; class Arachnida; order Araneae; family Uloboridae; genus Uloborus; species Uloborus diversus. Next base: position 182,642,276 of record NC_072734.1, read on the forward strand.
ACCCAATCCGCAAGTTGACTTCTCTGACCACTAGAATAGGCAGTCGGCACATAAAATAAATACGACCCTAAAATAAAATTTCAAGTCTATTTGGAAAAATATTCACTTTGAAATTTCAAAGAAAAAAATGTTTAAAACAAAAAAAAAAGATTAAAACAAACAAACAAACAAAAGCTTAAAACAAAATGTATATAAATAAATCAATTTTTAGTGCATTCAGGCTAAATCTGCTCGCTGATTATCTGAAGCCGTAATATTGAACGCTAAAAAGATGGCCGTCAAAATAAAGGGAGGAGAAGGGAAGAAATATAGGAAAAAAAAAATTGAAATTTCTAAAGCCAAAATCATTTTAAACGAAGCAAAATCGTTCATCTCCGTAGCAGAATGTATCTTCATTAAAATCACAAAATTAAAAGTTGTTACTTTATTTAGCATCGAATTCTTTCAATTTTTCAATTGCTATATAAAGGTAAACTTGAACACGTTCATGAAGATGTTTGAATTCTTTCCACACGAAAAAAACTACTCTTCCATTTTTACAACTATCTGACACTTTAATGAGATTTCTACCTCATTTCAATTGCAATATAAGAATTAAATTTTTGTACTTGCAGAAAAAAAGAGTTCAGAAATACTTGTCTCCTAATCTCTCTTCGCTTATTGAAATTGGAAATATCTTATTATTGCCAACAAATTCGAAATTTTGAATTACTTTTTGATGCGTATTCAATTCGATTTTTTGAGTGTAAGCTTTTACGGAGAATTAGTCAAACGAGAATGTTCATTGTGTTATTAGCATGGAAAAATTATCGATTGATATTCTGAAAAAAAAAAGAAGAAATATTGTAAGCCGTTCTGAAATTTAACTATTGTTACCATATACATCTTGGTTTTTTTTAAGTATAAGTATGTAAATAAGAAATATGTAAGTTATGAACTTATGCGAAGAATATTTTAATTATTTTTCTTGAAAATGAAATCTTCAGCTTTGCATCTGAAAATAATGATTCATGTGGGGGGTGGGGGGTTATGTTTTTCTTTATTTCTTCTTTAGTAATTTATTTATTCATGTATATTTTTGCATAATGCGTCAATTTTCTTGTTACCTAATCCAATATATATGACATCAAAAATTACAGTTCGAGTAACCCTCCTGACTTCACCATCAGTGAAACTCGTGCCACAACACGTTATTATTTAACTGTTTAAGCACCACAACATTTACGATAGTTATTTATATTTTTTATAATATTTTTGGCAATGTTTAACATGAAGGGAAATGGTTTATTTTGACAAGGCTAAACTGGATTCGGTCATTTGAGGAGAAAAAAGAAGTGAATAAGTGGTTAATAGTTAATTCTATCTACTGCTGTTAAGGGTTAATCCAGTGGAGTTAGGGTAAAAATTTCAACTGTCAAAATATCACCAAAGAGGTAATTGCTTCGCTAAAGTATAGGACCTGTCTTCTTCTGTCATACCTTGACAGGAAATTTTCTGGTAATAAAATAAAAAAAAAGTATTAGTAGTACTTACACTGATAGAAAAGGTATTTGGTAGATTCCATGTCAATTTAACAAAGGTTGTAACATGATGGTCTTGGATTTTTTTGAATATAACGCATGTTACAATTCATATAAAAATAAGAAATACGCTTTTTTTTTTTTGGCCCAAAAAAATTCCTGCGCCGAGATACAGCACGCCAAAGATGGCGATCCCGTCACGATTTTTCACCTGAGATTTTCGTCAAAATCTTTAAAGTACATTACCTCAGGAGCGGTAGAACATATTTTGTTACGGTTTGTTTTATATAAAGGGATATTTTTCCTTGATTAAAAACATATGCAGCATTTTGAAATGTGTGTTTTAGTGTTTTTTCCACATTCTTTTGAAAAAAAAGTTTAAAATAATGTTTTTGATTATTCTCAAATATGTCAATTTTATAACTTTTCATTTTTTTAGTTTATTTGTACCGTTTTGCGCTACGTTCTCTCAAAAAGAAGAGCTCTTCCATTTTTTCGTTTCCATAACAGATTTTAGAAGCATTTGAAAAAAAAAATAAAATTTTTAATGAACTTTTACGTAAACGCACACACACACGGACGCACACACACACACACACACGCACACAAACCTTAAAATTCATTTTTTCCCCGCAACAAGTGGCCAGAAATAACTTTCAATTCATTCATACAGCAAAAGTTACACTGTGAGTCGCCATTTCATTCAGGGTATGAAATTTAGTGATAACAAGATGGCATTGCGCTACGCTGAAAGGTTGCGCTGGGAAATACAGCGAATCGGCTGGAGACCACGTTCTTGTTTTCATAAAAAACAAAAATCCTGGATAAAGTAGAGACTCAAAATGAAAACTTCGCTATATAAACTAATTAAAAGTGTTTTCCGGACACTTGCTGCGGATTTTTTTTTTTTTAATTTTCAGGTCTGCAATTATGTAAAGAGTTCCTTAAAAACCCTCATTTCTTCAAATGCCTCTAAAATCTGTTAAACGAAAAAGTGGACGTTCTCTTTTTCAGGGAACTTAGTTCTCAGTGGCACTAATAAACTGTAAAAAAATTAAAACTTTTGAAATTGACATATTTCAGAAGAATCAAAAACATTATTTTAGACTATTTTTTCCAAAAGACTAGAAAAAAAACTAAAGCACAAATTTCAAAATGCTTCATATGTTTTCAAACAAAAAAAATATAGTTTTAAATAAAACAAACAGCAACAAAATAGGTTCTGCTGTTCCTGAGATAAGGTTTTTTAATAATTTTGACGAAAATCCCAAGCGAGAAATCATGACAGGACCGCCATCTTTGACGGCCTGTATCTCGGTCTAGGAATTCTTTTGGGGGAAAAAAAGCGTATGCCAGAATTTTTTATGAATTTCAACATACGTTAAATTAAAAAAAAATCCGATATTACAACCCTTGTTGAATTGACATGGATTCTACCCTCTTAAAAATTATAAGGATAACTTTTGTTCATTAGATGAAATATGTACTTCGCGAATATTTTTAATGATATGTCATTAAGAACAATATGTTAATGTTAATTAGCTCCACTTCCGAAGGAAAAATATTAATTATGTGAGAAAAGATTGAGAATTAATGTATCCACTAAACAAGGTGTTGCTAATTTTATAGTTTGTGAGCTTTTCAATATCACAGATGCCAACAAATTACCATTAGCCGTTATAAGATATTAAAATAAGTGTTAAAACTCTGATTGTGTAACTCTTATATTGAAGGTTGGTAAGGAAAAGCATGTCCCACTTTGATAACCATTTTTCTTAGTTTAAATAAAACTAATCGAACCCTCTACTCAAGGGTTGGTTAACTTTTTCATTTCTCAGTTTTCCTATTTTATCTAGCTTAAAAAGTCTTTTTTTTTTCCTTGAAGCTCTAGATACTGTCTAAAATTATCAATTTCTGCTTTTTTACACAGAACTATGAGCTAAAATACAAATTCAAAATGCCAATAAAAATGGCAAGACACTTTTCCGAAAGAGTGCAACTCAAAACATTATATGTACGTCAGCTGAACACATTAGATTAGCCTTCTGGAAAGCACAAAGTGTATACATATATCATTTTCATGAAGCTTTAAAATGCAAAAAAAAATGTCGTTCTTCGAATTTTATTTCGAGTTTGATCAATAGCAAATCAAATACATTGTGTGACTTCATCGCATTTTCTTTCTTTGTTACAAAAGAATGAAAAAGCAATGAAGTCGCAACTTGAAGAAAACATACGTCGTAAATAGAATTCTTACAAGACGCTCTCAGGAAAAGTAGTGAATACGATGCATTCATTTTTAAAGTAAATGTAAGGTAAAAAATTCACTTATCATTTCTTTTTAGCTTGAAAGTATGAAACATAAACATATTTACTTTTTTTCAGTAAGTAAAAAAATATAAAAATAGCAAACATTGAAATATTTTTTTTACTCTTTTTAAATTTTTTTATTTTTTTACCAAATTTCTCGAACAAATAATGATTATGACAAGAATAATGATAATAATAATAATTATTATTATTATTATTATAATACTAAAAAGAAGAAGAATCAATCATCATGTATATAATATCGAATATATGATAATACCTTCGGATCGAGTAACGCTCCTGACGTCACCAACAATAAAGCTCGTGCCACAGCATGATGGTTTGATAGTATTTTTTGGTAATGTTTGACATGCAGGGAAACGTTTTATTTTGGTAAGGCTGAACTGGATCCGGTAACTCAAATTTTTTACTGGTAAGACTGTAATTATAGGAGGATGACGAAACTAAAAAGTGGTCAACAATGAACGCCATATAATGGAGTTTAAGACTAATCAATTGAAGCTAAGGCAAAAATTTCAACGACCTAAATATTACCAAACATGCGATAGCTTCGTTTAAATGTAGAATCAGTTTTCACCCGCTATACCTCAACGGGCGATTTTTTAGTAAATAAATAAATAAATAAGAATCAGAAGGGATGAAAACATGGAACAATCAAAGATAAGTCAAAGGATTTGTGATGAAAGAATTGCAGAGAAAAAGAAATATTTAAAATTTTGTCTGAGCAATTTTAAATTGGACTTCAAAAAACTTACCTGCATCCTTGATAAGGTCTTTAGCATTCAACTTTAAATCCGTATGTGTCTATAAAATATGAAAATAAAATTAACAAATGAAATAATCTTCCCAGCAGGTAATTTAAATTTGAAGCCCAGCAAATCTAAAACAATTTTAATATAGACTAAACTCAGGTTTGAAAATCGATGTTGGTATGTGGAAAAATGCGCTCTCCTATATCTGCCAAAATGTCTTGTTTATGTGTGTTTTAACATAAAAATGGTTTAATAACTACCGAAAGAAAGAAACAATTAATAAAATTGTAATATTATGTTGCAAATATATTTATGGAGATCACAATATTTTAAAACAATAATGTGATATTTAAATCGTCGGATATTTAAGTAAAATTCCCCAATATGACAGTACAGTAAACTCCTGATTATCCACTGAGTAGGGTGACCCGAAAAACGGGGATAAGCGAAAACCGCGGATAATTTGATTAATAGTTTGATTAATAGCTAAAAAATGTGAATAACACTCCCACATACATCTACATTGCAGCTGAAAACATTGCTACATTGCATCTACTAACATTGAATGTGGCTAAGGATAAGACTTCTGAAGAATCTTTGTAAGGTTTTATTAGTAACTAATGGATGTTTGTCTGGGAAATGATGGTTTTTGTGGAGACAGAGTTGGAGTTGCAGCACTTTCAAGAGGAATGGAGTAGATACATCAGTTAAATCATACATAGGGCCGTGGTAGGACGATCGGTAGAGTGTCGGATTCGGGGCCGGAGGGTCCTGGGTTCGAACCTCGATGGTCGAAGACCCACCGTCGTCATTAAAGGGGACTGGGCGACGTAAATATGCTCGTGGTCTCAATGTCCTCCAAGTGAAACGATACCTCTGGGGGTGCTAGCACCAGGTAGTTATTAGCTCCTGGACTAGTTCTAAATTATCATTAACTGTTCGATCCGGTGATGGTGCTGCCATCTATCGGTATATAAAATAATGGAGGCAAGGCACTTAGTATGCAGTCCTCGACATAAATACAGTTGTAGTCAGTTGTGACTCTGAATAGGAATAGAAAATCATACATAGCAAAGAAAATACCTGGAATAGCATTAGGCTTAAGTGAGATTATTCTACAAACTTTAAATCCTGATGTAGCATTTCCCATGGCATTCCATAAGGTTTTTGAGCGTCATTTTTCGATATTTTACATTTTCTTTTACTTTTTCAATAGCCAGAACAAAGTAATTTTACTCCACTAGCCCCCTAATTACCGTACGCTTCCTCAATTATTTTCTTTGATTTCTAAAAAAAATGAATTAACAAACTACCCCTTCTTTTTTACCTTTAAAGAGCTTGACATATCTCCTCGTTATGTGGGAGAGGTGTTACATAGATATAAGGTAGGTAGGTATTATGGTGTGTTGCGAATGTCATATATCGTCGCCTCAGAGCAACAGTAAGACATCTAATCCCAGAAATAACACTAAAATGGTCTACTGTTGCTCTGAGGAGACGATATGTAGGTATTATTATATTATTACTTCCTTTTATAAAAAAAAGGAAGTATTGTATTTGAGAAAAAAAATTTTCACTCAAAATTCAGCCTTAATTTCCATTTTGCTCATCCACGAATTAATGTTGAGTTTTTCTTTTTTTTTTTTTTTTTTTTTTTTTTCAACCCGACCACACGAAGAAGAACCCAGAACGTATAGACACCCGAAATATCCATTTTGACATTCCCCGAGTTAATTACAACGACTTTTCTCGTGACGTACGCATGTACGTATGTGTGTATTTGCGTATATGCGGATGTGCACATGTGCGGATGTGCGTATGTATGTCGCATAACTCAAGAACGGTATGTCCTAGAAAGTTGAAATTTGGTAAACAGACTCCTAGTGGGGTCTAGTTGTGCACCTCCTGCTTTGGTTGCATTCGGATGTTCCAAAGGAGGTCTTTTACACCTTTTTTGGGGGAAATCAATGGTAATTTCAATGCAAACTCAAGTGGTGCTATAATTTGGCGAACACATTTCGATGGAACGCCAGTCTTTTTTTCGTCAAGTTTTGTCGCCAATTTGGCGATAAATTTGGCGATTTTTTTTTAAAATCTGGTTTTAATTTGGCTACTGTTGGTGATATTTAGAGAGTAAACTCTTGAATCACATTAAAGATGCCTGTAGTGGGGAAATGACATGAAATTGGAGTAAAAGGAGGTCATGTGATGCACACATCATCTCGTTTAAAATGTAATTGAAATAAATTAATAACAAGCTAAGTCAAACGTTGAAACAAGTTCTTAGTTTACCCTGTCTTTGTTATATTTAACACTAACTGAAGCCGCCGCGACTTGAGTGCAGATGAACAAGAAATGACACGTTAAGAAGAACGCGTCTATGTGTAAATAAAAACATTAAGAAATATAGCCATCCCTCTCTCCATCCCCCCTCTATTACCGACTCAAAACTACTGTTTTATTGATAAAAATTCGTTTAAAATGTTCAAAACCTTCTCAATTTTATTTACAAGCACAAATCTATATTTTCCCTCTTATTGAAATAAAGAAATTAAAAAATTTAGGATCTGAGAATTTAAAAATTTTTGTGAACAGGCATTGTAATTACTGTTTTCTTCTTAAACTCTTACTTTAATGAAGTTTAAAAAAAAAATTAGTTATGTTTTTAACCAATTTACTAAAGCTAACAATTTACTGATTATAACCATATTACCAATTGTGACATTCTACTGATCTCATGACTTTGTTACAGCACCACTATATATTTAATCATTCCTATCTTTAATCAAGACTGTGTTTGAAAAATATGATGTTTCTAAAATGTTAAATAACTTTTAATAATTTTGTAATTAAATCTCTTTATCATTTATATTTTTGAAAGTAACATCATTTTCTCTTCAAAATTGTGCTTAAAAAAAACATTTATATGTTTTTCTTCAAATTGCAATCAACCTTAATTATACACAAAAAATGTTGATTTTGATGGTGTTATTATATTTTGTCAAAATTTCAATCAAGTCAGCTGTTGTTCTGAGTTTCTTACTAGAATGGCGTTGGAAAGTCATTCCACATCTCCCACCAAAACCGAGAAGGTCTTGTTACCACTCGGAGAAGATGTGGACGAGTTGTTTTCAGCTGCTTTTCTTCATCAATAAATTACCGAAGGTATTGGAGTCTCACTTCATATGGCATATCGCTCACTTTTACCCATCTAGCATTACGATTTATGCTCCACGGCAACTAAATATTTTAGTGAGACAAATTTTAATTTTAAAAGTTATGTTTACAGAGCGTTTTTAACGAGCAAGTCAACTCTATAACATTAAAAAAAAAAAAAAAAAACTGACGAATCATTTCCGAAGAAAATTTAACTCTAGAAAGACGAAGGCGACTGTGTGGCATCATGCTTAGTTTGTTGTTAAACAACTCGAATTACACTTGACCCTTCAGTCTTTCTAGGTATAAAGACAATTTCAGTCTTTCTAGCTTTAAGTGACCTTATTAAATTTTAAATAACGAGCTGATGTGTGCATCACATGACTTCCTTTTACTCCAATTTAATGTCATTTTCCCATTATTCGCAATTTTAATGCGATTCAATAGTTTACTCTCTAAATATCACAACAGTGGCCAAATCAAAACCAGATTTAAAAAAAAAAAAAAAAAATTCCCCAAATTTGTCGCCAAGTTGGCGACAAAACTTGGCGACCAAAAGACTGGCGATATATCGCCAAGTGTCCGCCAAATTATAACACCACTTGAGTTTACATCGAAATTAACAAATATTTCCCCCCAAAAAGGGGCAAAAGCCCGCTTTGAAGCATCCGAATGCAACCACAAAGGAAGATGCACAACTTGACCTCACTTGGAGTCTACCTACCAAAATTCAACTTTTTAGGACATTCCGTTCTTGAGTTATACGAGATACAAACACACATACACACATACGCACATACATACGTACATACAGACGTCACGAGAAAACTCGTTGTAATTAACTCAGGGATCATCAAAATGGATATTTCGGGTGTTTGTACGTTCCTAGGCACATATCCACGTGTGGTCGGGTTGAAAAAAAAACTCAATATTCATTTGGGGGTGAGCAAAACGGAAATTAAGGCCGATTTTTGGGTGAAAATTTTTTCGCGAATTGAATACTTCCTTTTTTGTAAAGGGAGTAAAAATCATAGTAGTGTTATCTGTGCATGAAAAATACTTGGAGTAAAATTTTACCATAGCTGATTTTTGCTGATTTGGGAAAATTATCGCTACAATAGTCAAACTTTTTTTTTCTTTGAGCAATCACAAATTGGTCCTTTCAAATAACAAAATCTTTAGACAAAAACAGATTCCAGCACACAACATATGGCATACAGCGTCTGGCATTCATTTGAGTTTTGACGCGTTGAATTCAAATTATTTTTCGCGCTATCTTTATTGCGATAGAAGTCATTTATACAAGCAAGGAGCTTAACGAGTAGGGTCCTATTCGTGATTGCATAATTAAAACCATAACTATGCAATCATAACCATTAAAAACATAATTTGAATTTAAGACGTAAAAAATTAAAATAAATGTCAGGGGCTGGATGCTTTTCATTTGGACTTTTTACCCATAAAATAGAATCTTAAACGACGAAATTTTCTTTTTTCAAATACAATGTTCAATCTTCCAAGTTGAAGAAGTTTTAAGGCAAGTATCATGTTTGGGAAATATCACAAAGTCATATTGCACAAAGCAATCTCTTATTTGTCATGCTAAAACAAAGAAACTCTTTTTTCTTAAAACAACCTAAAATAATTAGAATTGAAGTTTATAACAATAATGTTTCAGAACAAAAAAAAATGCTTGTAAAAGCTTAAGCTACTTTTAACGCATTGTATACAATATTAAATTCAAACTTAATACCAATGAAAATAATTACAAAGCAAAGACTTTAAAAACTGGCTATCATTACTTTTTTTTACAAATACTAGTAGATAAACAGAGCGTTATGTGTCCTCATATTTATCATTGCTACGTTATTAAAACGTTACCTGCGTGAAAAAGGAATCAATATTTACAAACAATGTTCTCTCAAATCCACAGTATCCTAAACGGAAAAACACGTTTTCGTGATGTATTTATTTATTTTACATAAACCAAGAACACCGTGGAATATGAAAATAAGCTTCAGCTTTCTGTTCTTTGTTCCACTAGACTGCCCTTATATTATTACTATGACAAGAATAACGTTGTAAATATGTCAGCAAACGCACCCATTGGACCGCGGTTTAGGATAATAACATTCTTGAGACGGGCCTATTATTCATTTCAAACCGTTATGACAAATGTATTATGTTCACTGAATAATTAGCATTATGCGAAGTCACTTCGCATTCAGATGAGTTAGGGAATAATTTAGGTTGCTCTATCATTGGACAAGTGAGATAAAACTTAACGCATTTAGCCCGAGTCGTCCTGCGGTGATAGCGCAGTTTTGACTGATGAATGATATCCATCTCTGTGAGATAAAATTTGTTCGCTCGTGTTTTGCTGGGAAACCATGAACTATGGTGGTTTATTTTTTTATTCCTTCCTTTTACAAAAAAGGAAGTATTGCATTGGTAAAAAAAATTCCACTCAAAATTCTGCCTTAATTTCCATTTTGCTTACACCTAATATAATGTTGAGTTTTTTTTTTTTTTTTTTTTTTTTTCAACCCGACCACACGCGGATAAGTGCGTATAACCCGAAATATCTTTTTTGACATTCCGCGTATGTATGTTGCATAACTCAGGAACGGTAGGTCTTAGAAAGTTAAAATTTGGTACGTAGACTCCTAGTGAAGTCTAGTTGTGCACCCCTTTTTGGTTGCGTTCGGATTTTCTAAAGGGGGTCTTTTACCCCTTTTTGGGGGGAAATCAATGTTAATTTCAATGAAAACTCTAGTGGTGTTATAATTTATGCAAACACTTGGGAATATATCGACAAGTTTTGTTGCCAACTTGGCGACAAATTCGGCGATTTTTTTTTCTTTGTTTTAAATCTGGTTTCAATTTGGATATTGTTGGTGATATTTAGAGAGTAAACAATTGAATCACACTAAAATTGCCAATAATAGGGAAACATAGTTAAATGGGTGTAAAAGGAAGTCATGAGAAGCACACATAAGTTAATTAGAAAATACTTGCTGATTAATGTTTCAAAGTAGGAAACGAGTTATCTGTTTAAATATTTGAGTAGCCTATTATCAAAGACGGACAAACGCCATTTTTCGGATCAAAACCTTACATAGCATTTTTCGAGGTCAAGTTTTTTATAGTTTAAAATGGGGAATTGCTCGAATTAAGTCTAGTTTGTTTTGAAATGCTCATATCTACCATTTATTAAGTTTTCAAGTCATTTAACAATGTTGGAGCAATGCTACAGAAAATCAGCTGTCCTGGAAAAAAAGTGTAAAGGCGTTTGTCCGTCTTTGATATTAAGCTACTCATTTGAAACAGTGAAAATCGTTAAATATTTACCGACTGTTTCATAATATTCACTTGCCTTTTTATCTACTTGTTACAGAAAATATGCGTAGCAATAAATTTTTATTGAATAAGACAATCATTTAATACTGGTAATATTTGATAGTATATGATACCTTAATGTAAGCCAAATACATCAATATACTACATATTTTGTTCTTGTTTATAACTGCTCTTTCGATACATGAATTGACCAAGAAGAGAGTATTAGAAGAGTTATTTGCTACTTAAAAAATGACAAAATAATTCCTGGTATTACATTTTATGAAAAATGTAGTGATAATCTTTATAATCACACAAAGCCAGTTTTTACAAAAATTCTTCACAATTTTGCACATCACTGCGTCATAAAGTCAGAGTTTTATCACAAATTTGCTGGTATAAATTACATTTATAACAAACTGAGGCTAAAAAAGCCAAAGTTTTATCACAAATTTGTTGGTATAAATTACATTTATAACAAACTGAGGCTAAAAAGCCAAAGTTTTATCACAAATTTTCTGGTATAAATTACATTTATAACAAACTTAGGCTAAAAAAGTCAAAGTTTTATCACACATTTGTTGGTATAAATTACATTTATAACAACCTGAGGATAAAAAAAACAAAGTTTTATCACAAATTTGCTGGTAGAAATTACATTTATAACAAAATGAGGCTAAAAAATTATATATAATTACAATAAATTGTACTATAACATTTAGCACACACATCTAATGGAGACGTCAAATACTCAAAAGCTGCCATCTATCACTGGAATAGCATTACGGTATAGAAAATCCTCCAAGGAAAGTTCAGATTGATTTTTTTTCTCTTCAGTTTTCTAAATCCATGCTATCTTCTGTAAAATATAGGTTTTTGAGCCTTTTATTTCTATAAGCATTTAACCTAACACTCTCTGCTGATTTACTATTTAGATATTTCGTCAAGTTCTAAAAAAGAATAAATACGGAGGGAAAGTGGAAACGTGAAAAATGATCTGAGATTTTTTTTTTTTTTATTCGCTTAGAAATTGATATATACTACCTTCTACTCGTATGTGAAATAAAAAAGTACGGCGTAGAGTTAAAGAAAAATCAGTTATTAAATAGAACTAATTGCATTGCTTTTTCCCAAAGAAAAAGTTTAAATTATGCTTTTTAGTACTTTCTATTATCGCTGGTATGTTATACTAAGATTCAAAATGTTGTAACCTCTTGCACCAACAACATATTGAAATAATTGTTTTGTCATTATTATTTTATATTATGTTCATTGCCATAACAAGAAAGACCATTGAGGCGAAATGTTTTAAAAAATGTTTAAACAATATTAAACAATATTAAACTTAGCCTATTTTTGCAGTTTGGTCTTTTTCCTTTTTGGTACTACTTGTCAGACTTACTGTTATGCTAATCATAAAATTTGCAACAGAAAGTGATATTTTAATTATATGTGACACATATGTGATAATTTTGATATTTATTTAGTTTTACATATGAATAACATTTAAGTGAGACTTTTTACTGTAGAATAAAACTTTTCCTTGATTCAATGGAACATCTACTGTTGCATATTTAGAGCAGCCAAATCAGCTTGCCATGATCAGCCAAATGAGCTTGAACAAGTTGAAATAGATGGTAAATCTTTGTTTGAAAGAAAAAAAATGAGTTTGCTATAGGTAGATTTAACCCAAAAAGTGAGTTGCCCGTTATCTAGAACCATAAGCGGATAGACTGCAAAATTGGATTTCTGGAGTTTGAAGTATAGTAGTATTCATACGGAGTACAACTATCGTCCACCTATTTTTAACCTAGAAAACACATTAAAACCTTCATATGGCCTATTGTTGTAAGAGGCTACAAGTTGCCCGCTGCTTGAAACTGTAAGGAATTGTTTGGTCCATCTTTTCCCTTTTTTTCCTTTAATTTTTAAGGTTTAATCATCCCTTGTCGTCTCAAGTGATTTATAAAGTTCAGCATGGGGAATATAGGTAACGTTCATTATTATGTTAACTGAAATGGTAAATCACATTTCGCATTCCAAATCTCATCAAAATAAATATTTTTAAAGAATTATCTCAGTTTATATTTGGTATTATATTTCAGTTATCACCTTATGAAATAACCACCATGAATACGTGAGAGAGAAAGACCCCCAAGCTTTCTTCTGTCTTTTCTTGCCCATATTTACAAAAAATAACACAACATATGACGAAAGCATCCCTGCAGAGAATAAAATGAAGCTTCAAGCCACTAAAAACCGTTAAAAATACTTGGTCAATTGTTGCACCCCAGCGTTCCCATTTTCGATAAATGTTGAGAGCTTGTGAAAACTATGAAACGTTTTGTGCCAACAGGCGGCCTAATTCGTAACTGACAAAATATTAAAGAAATTATGAACTTACCAGATTTTGGAAAATAGTATAAGTGAATTAAAAAGTCAGTAATCCAACGTTATTAAGCACAAAACTTGCAAATAACGTTGGATTACTGACTTTTTAATTTTTCAGCACAAAGGTATTTATTCTTTAAATAGTATAAGTGGTCTTCCCAAAGGAGACATTTGGCTCTTCCACGAGTGAGTCGAATAACGCTCCAAGATTGACAAAGTTAACTAAGGCAGGGCTTCGCAACCGGTGTGCCGCGGCACACTGGTGCGCCACGACAAGGAACCCGTTGTGCCGCAATATTTTCGTAGTTATATAAAAAGAAAGAGCCTTGAAGTATTTTATTTTAAAGTTACGACCGAATAGCGTTTGCATCGTTCTGCAATTTCGCAACTCACCCTGCCGATCATGTGCAATAAGACATACCCAACAAGAGGAGAGGCGGAATTTGCTGCTCCACCTTTTTTAAACTTCTTGTGATCCTTTTACTTTCAGTTTTTGAAAACAGATTCTAATTTCCACGAAACAAAATTATTGTGTAGAATTTTTTCTAAATCTTTCGCAAACGGGAGTATTGCCCCCTCCCCCAGGCAGGGATCATACCCTCCCGCCCACAATTTTGGTCCCAGCTTTCTTTAACTTCTGTTTTCCTCTTTTCCAGTTCCGATACTAATTTCATAAGCTCGCTTCTGAGGCTTAGCAAACTAGAAATTAAAACCATACACTGTTTCCTCCACCATGAAGTTCTCATGGCATAGAACTTACCAGATGAGCTGAAGTCGTGAATTCCATTAAATTCTCGCCTTTTCTCCGTATACTTTGTGAAAAACTGCGGGCAGATCACCACTCTCTACTTCTTCATAAAGAGATTCGCTGGCTTTCATGTGGTAAGGTACTATCAAGAATTTTCGAATTGAGGGACGAGATACGACAGTTTTTGATTTTAAAAAACGAAATGCAGTACGCTAGGTTGTATCGACCGCCGCACTCAGCCGTGCGGGTGGCCCGCTACGCGGACCCCCCGGGCGGTGGAACCTAAGGCCTTCGGCTAAGAGGTGGGGTGCGTGCGGAGAAAAGTACGCTAGGTTGTTGCAAGACAAATATTGTCTGGCAGAACTAGCTTACATGGCTTACATTTTTGAACACTTAACGAATTGAATCAGAAAATGCAAGGACAAGAAGAGGATTTGGATTACATGTATGGACAAGCTAAAGTTGGTTCAAATCAAAAATTCAGCTGTTGAGAGAAGAAGTAAATCGTGGCTCATTGGACATGTTCAAACGGACCTTCAACATGGTATGTAAAGGAAATGGCATGGAAGAAAAGCTGCTGAATGTGGTGGCAGAACATTAAGTTATACTTCAGGACAAGTTTAAGCACTTTTTAAGAATGGTTATATGGAACAGTATGACTGGATTCGCGTTCCATTCTCTTCATCTGCGGATGCATCAGTTCAAGACCTTTCTTTGAAGGGACGAGAAGAATTTATGAACCTCAAGAGTGACCGTACTCTTAAACTTAAGTTGAGCGAGGTGCTTCTGGGCGAATTAGGGTTGCTGGTTAAAAATGAGTATCCCACCATCTATTGTCTTGCTATTGATGTGCCGCTACCATTTTCAACTACATATCTTTGCGGACTCAGCTCAGCTTCTGAATCCTCACACTGACAAAAAACAGCAAGAGATCATCTCTAAAGAGCCTGATCAAAAACTTCGTGTCCAGCATAGAGCCGAACATCAAACGGCTTTGTTCCTCAAGGCAGGCTCAAGTGTCTCATTAGTGTCAAACGGAAGTTAGGTGCTTGGTTTTAATTTCTTACTTCTTTCTTGAAACATTTTTTGATAAATCGTTTAACTGCAGTGTGAACTTTAATGACATGTTTGACAGAAATGCTTTGAAACATTAAAGTATAATTTTCTGTAAAGTCGGATATAAGTAGTTTTGTTGTTTATTATCAACTTCAATATATTCCAAATATTTCTACTTTCTAAATAAATTTAAATACACTACGTTAGTTACAATTGTTATGAAAAAAGCCCCCACCCTCCCGTCTTTTTACCAGTGAATGATAAAAACATTTCTATATTACCATTGCGAAATTAAGTTTAGTGTGCCCCGTTGATCTAGAAATTTTTTAAGTGTGCCGCAAAGTAAAAAAGGTTGAGAAGCACTGAACTAAGGTATACAACAGAAATGGCATTCTCTAACAAAGCGTCTATAGCAACCTAATTGATTACACTATCTCGTGATTTTTTTAAAGCTCGTAAGTTCGAAAAAGAGGCCCCTAGAGAGCAAAATTATCACCATGGCAACAGTGGCACATTGTTGCCCGTTTGACACCAAGTTGTACTATTTTACGGTATTAAGTTAGACCCTTCTATATTTTATCTATTTAAAAATTCGTAGGTAAACTGTTTTCAGAAAGAGTTGAAGCACATAGCAATTTCTATGTCTCAAAAAATCGCTTCGTTTTTGACACGCCTTTTCGTCCCCGTAGAAACTGATCATCTTAACTTCAGAACGAAAAATTCTGGATTTGGTATTTTAATGAGATGACTAACAGTTGGTATTTTTCGTAAACGCCCTAAGATGGCATGAATCACCTTATAAAGCTAGGTGTAACAGTTTCTCAGGTTCTTACTCTTAAAAAATGTACCAGAAGAAACCTTTTTAGCTATAGCAACAGAAAACATATAGTGTCGTTCTTTCTTTCATTTTGCCAATTAGTATACGTTAAAAGATTACAAGTAACAGAGCGCAAGGCGTATTTCTTTCCTTTCAAAGTCGATAATCATCATTTAATCATGCCTAGCAAGAGTCGGTTTCCTTTCTGTAACATTGATTGCACAACACAGTGTTGTCTATCTATAGGATGTTAAATTAGCAGTAGAGTAAACAAGAGCACTTTTTCTCCGGTACGATTAATTTAGATGCTTGTTAAGGTGGAAATCATATAAAAAAAGAGGTTGTTTATTCTTGAATATTCTGAGTACTTTAATTGGTCAAAGTATTAGATTGGTACATTAAGTTTTTGTACATTTATAATAACCAAGATAATACAAAATAGGATAAGTAACAAAAAAGTAATTACGTAATACAATTAAGCATATTAAAGCAGGCATCACACGTGAATTGATTATTTGAGAAAGAGCGAGAATCCAATGGACTCACGCAGGACTTACGACTTTTCTGGAAGAATCAATCATATTATTTGGTTGATTATAACTTAATCTCATTAACACAGATTGATTGATATAGCTTAATCTCATTAACACACAATTGCACTTTTATTCTTAAACTAGTGGCACCCGAACGGCTTTGCCCGTAGTAGAAAAGTAAAAGGTCTTTTGGTTCGCCTGTATATTTAAATAATGTATGATGAATTTCTCGCCAATTGGCTTGCCCATGTTACGGTTCTACGTTACGATAACTTGGTAATTTACTCGTCCATCTTATGATAATTTTTCTCAGGAAAATGTTCTAAATATTGGAATAGAAAAGAACAAAATTGAATTTTCGAAAAATCGCTAAGAGGTACACAGTCCATGCTACAAACTAATTATGTGCCAATTTCATGAAAATCGGGCGAACGGTCTAAGCGCTATGCGAGTCACAGAGATAATGACAGAGAGAGATCCAGACAGAAATCCGGACAGAGAGATATCCAGACAGTGAGACTTCCAGCTTTATTATTAGTAAAGATAAGTACCATAACCTCAAAAATAAGAATAGAAATAGAAATGTATTTAACCAGCATTTTAAAGAACCGCCCTTTACTTAATACTGTTCTATATATCGCTCGTTTGAAAAAAGAGTGCCACAATACAAAATTTTCTATTTTTTTTCGCTTAAAGGCCTTCAAAGGACGTTATCTTCTTTGGAAAATAATGACAGGTTTTTAGATCTAATATTAACCGATGGAGTACAGCAATCTTACTTTTATTAATGCAAATTGCCTAAAGAATTCAACTTCAAACCTTTTAACGTAAAATTTCATTATTTCGTACTGTGGCACTCTTCTTCCAAATGAGCGATGTGTTTTTTGTTGCTTAACACAATCGCCTCTGAACTCTGGTCTATCTATATATGCTATGGCACCAACTCATTGTTTAGTCTTATAATTCACATTAAGGGAAAAAAAACTTTATGAATGTGTTAATGTTCAATTTTAGATTTTAAATATATTTTTAATATTCAATGTAGATGCAATGTAGCAATGTTTTCAGCTATAATTTAAATTTATGCGTGTATGTTATTAACCCTAGAGAAGTCGCGTTTCCTTTAGTTACGCTAGTGCTCGCGCTTCGGTCTTTTCCCCCGCTGTAGCGATCCGTGAGACGAAAGCAGAAGAAAGGAGGTGCCGGCCGGGGAGAAAATGACACCTGACTAGGATGGCGCGCTATTGGTCTAAATGACCAACATACATTTCCAAAAGCTATGCAACCTTGAAATACCGAAGAAAATTCTCAGAACTAAGTGTGTGTGCTGGGGAGAGTCTGACCTTCAGTTACACAGATGGGCCCCATTATTTGAATAAGAGGTGGTGGGATAGAGCGAAATATCTGACAACAGGCTGGGAATCGACCGAAGCGTGAAATCTCTAAGGTTAATATTTTTTAGCTCTTGTATATCCTAATATTGTATATCCATTTTTACCTATTTTTCGGATTATCCACTGTTTTCGCTTATCTGTGGTTACCTTGCCACCCTATTCCACGGAGAGTTGAAATTATACTGTACCACTTTACACGTTAAGTATACTCAGAAATTTGCATAAAATATCTAAATATCTATAAGCAGTATATTTCTTAGTTTGATTTGGGATAATTTACCTTTGGTTATGAGTAAAGAAGTATTGCATGCATTTATTTTCTGAAGAAACTGTGCGCCATTTTTTAAACGTTTGTTAAAAAGGTAAAATCCTTTTCGCTTCCTCTCACATATTTGTATATGCCTATCAAAAGAAAAATACAATCATTTTGCCATGGACATGACTAAGTCTTCATCTTTTGTTACCCAGAAAGAAACTCCGGATACATTTCTACTGTTATTTTTTTCAGTTTGTTCCGCAAACTGTCTCGAAATTTATTTTTTCTCCAAGTATAATCCAAGAAGAAATAGATATGTTGCAGAAAAAATCAAATATATTTTCCCATTGTAGGATTTTCATCAACACTTTATCCGGATTTCATACAGAAGTAAGAAGAGTGTTGAAAATTTGAAAGGGGAAAAATATTTGAAATAGTTGTTACTCAGCAATTTTTGAGCTTTAAAGTTTGTTTATCTTGAAATATCCTTATACGATTCTTATTTGTTACTTTTTTTATTTTTTGTTGAGAAGAGAATATCTTCTAGCGGAATATGATAGTTAAATACGAGATACATTAAAAGTTTCAGAGCGAGTGAATTATAAAAAATAAAAACCGCATAATAAAATGACGTTAATAATGTAAGATAAAATTTATTTAACACATCAAGCTTTGAAAATGGAGACATTTTACTTAGTTTAGAAACTTCACAGCTCACTTTTTAAAAAAAATCTCATCTAATAGAATGCTTATGAAAACTGCTATTATTTTATTTTCATTTGCATATTTATTTAGTCTGTAACATATATGATCAAATAAAAAATATATATTTGTCTTTTTCATAAAATATTTAAGAAAAAATAGGCACTTGCTAGCAGCATTTTAATATGAAATTCATTAAAAAATTGTAGTTTTTTTTTTTAAATTTTCGTAGTCTGTTATTGCTCCGAAGTTATGATTGTTTCTTGTTTCTTCTATTGCTAAATTTATGCAAAATTTTACACGGATGACCACATGTGAATATATTAATGATGTAAATACTTGCAATTTCTATATTTGTCAAAAAGATCCGCAGTGCAAAAAGACTCCGGAATGTTTGGGATTCTACCTTGAGTCGGTTCGAAGCATTAGCAAATCTATTGTCAAAAGTACACTACGGTCAAAGTACTCTAGTACACCTTGATTTTACGTTGCTTTTGTTGCATTTATGATGTTTTCCTTAGTAAACACATCATTAGAATTTCTTTTTTTACACAAATAGATCATCGTTTCAGTTTTTCTTTGTCTTTTTCAACGAAAGCTCTTGGAAAAAAAAGCAATTTTTACATAGTTATCCTTCAAAATTCGATTATGCACCTTTTTCATAGAATCAACGTTATTAACTCATCATTAAATTTGCTTATTATTTACAATTATCATTTTTCTCCGTGACTGAACACAAACATTATATATCTAAAATCAAAAACATTTACTTTAAACTATGCACTACAGAAAATATGTAAAAGAAAAAAAAATCAACTTTTGTATAGCTAATATTTATCATAAATTTCCAACAATACAAATGATAGTTGAAAACATAACTTTTTTTTTTTGCTGTTTTAACGCTTTGAAGCATGATTTGACAGACATTTTTCAAGCAAACAACTTATAATGATCCATTGCTTCAAAATCAATTACTGTTAAGAGCAATTGCAAAAAATATTAAGTTCTAACTATGACGACTGAATTTTTCAACTAAGAAACAAATAAAAAAGTCATGCATCTTCGACATTGTTAATTTAATTCTATTTAATTTACGTAATAAAAATTTCTCACTTATTTTGTGAAGATTAACCTAATACAACAGGGAAAGGTTGATAGTCAGCTACCCACAGATATAGAATGGAATTTTACTCGACGGTCGAGTCATATTACCATGAGTCACAATGAATTTTAAAACTCTCGTTAGTTGAAACTACTAAATTTGCAATGATAAACATTTGTGCAAAATTGTCTTCTAGAAACCAATGCGTTTTTAAAATGTGTAATGTAATTGCTGAATAGAAATAGATTAGGAGTTATCCTCTTTGGAAGAGCAATGCTAAACCCGTGTTGGTTGTAAAGCTTTTATGCACTGGTTTTGTCTACTTTATTACGTATAGTGATGTTAAATTACCAAAATTTTTGTCAAGAGCTAATCAAAATCGTAACAGATAATAATGTAAATTTTTATGTATTTAAATAAAGTTCTTCAGAGACTAACTTGCTCAGATTTATCTGAGCATTTAAAACCGATAAACCTAGCAATTGGTAGTTGTGGGAGGTCTCTGAGGTTGTCAAGTGTCAAGTGACAGCGAGTCGAGGCTGTTTCCATCTTTCGTCGCACTGCCGGGAACGGCTTCCTAGCCATCTAGCTCCACTTGCATGGCCAGACAGCTCTCTTTGTCGCCATGATAGGGCGAATGACGCACACCTAAAAAAAGTGCAATATACAACTGATGGCCCCGGCGAACAATTACGAGGGTTGGATGAAGTAAAATGGTATACTTTGGGAGTGGTATCTGCACGTGCAGCTCCAACTCTTTGAATGCATGTAATAGAAGTTTGCATTATAACTGGGCAACGCAAACATCAAAACAGCAATTTGTTACGGTGTTTAAATTTTGGTAGCGCTTAAAGCTGATAACGCTTGAACTTGTAAAAGTGTTTGGGATCACGTTTACAAGTTCAAGCATTATCAGGATTAAGGTGTCTAAGGACCCTTAACCTTCGAAATTTCGACTTTCTGGAAAAATATTTATGTTATGCCTAAAACTTTGGGTGAAAAAAAATATATTTTTTTAATATTAACTTTTATTTTAAGTTTCCATTTAGATTCAGATCATAAAAAGAAATCAGACAAACATGCATGAAAAGTTTTATGGAAATATATAAGAAACTTTTTGAGATATCACGCATGCGAAACAAGAAACCGGCAGCAGCTTTAAACATAATTCTCTATGGGGAAAGTTTACGCATTTTTAGCATAATTTAAAAAGTTTTTTGCTTATGGTAATAAATAAGGTTTTTAATTAGCCAGAATCAAATCATGCATAACTTATATTTTTTCCAGAAAGTCGAAAAGTTTGAAGGATAAGGGTCCCTAGACCCCGAACTGGTAATGCTGTGTTTATGTGTGCAATATTGTAGTTCCTAAACGAATGGGTCGATTTTAATTTATCTTTTATATTCGAAAGATGACTCAACTGAAAGTGTTATAAACAACGTTTGCCAAATCTTTAGACAGCGGTCCGTACAGGTGGAATTATATGGCCTGAGACGTAGCAGTTTCATTCCTTGCAGACAAAAGAAGATGGACTTGAAATGTCATTTGTTGCCCTTTTCTGTTTGATGGCGAATATAACACTTGTAATTAGTTTTAAATCATATGCAATGTTTTAAAATTATTTCACATTTTCTCTCACAGGTTTGTTTTTGTAATTAGCAAAACTTAGTAGTGTGCGTATCTTCCTTTTTTATATGTTTTCACATGCTAACTGAGCAAAAAATGAAACACATTTTACTAGTTTTCGGGTCTCCGAGATTTTTTTAAAAAGTTTTTATTTAGTGCTTAGTTCTTGCACTCGTGCAGAGACTTTAGTTCAAACCATATTTAATTAATTTTGTGTCATTTTAAAATTTGTACTGAAAACCTCGTGCTTTTAAGATCCTAAAAGTATAAAGGCAGTGGTTTAGAGTAGAAATAGAGGTTAGCGAAAACAAGAACAAATGTTTTAACTTAATACGCCATATTGAAAGAATCTCTGAAAACTATCCTTTGTTTTCATGCGTCAACGATTTCTTCTTCAGTTATCCATCAAAATCTGAAGATTTTGGCCTACGCATCGGTTTTGTGGAGATTGAAAAGGCATTAGCAGTTCGATTTCTCGCCAAGCATTTCTTATGTTCGTGAGGGGATTTTTTTTTCAATCGATTAGAAAAGAACAAAAACCAAACAGCGAGAATCCTTTCGAGTTTATGAACACTTATTAAAATACGATGAAGATACCTTAAGTAAAGACTAGTACATCAACAAGAATTACATATAGATTTCCCTGTACAACGATTTTTCTACATTTCAGGTTAGAGCAAAATTTTCAAAAAACTTAAAATTTTGCCCTAAAAGCGTTGGAATGCAAAACATTAGAAGTTACAATAAAATAAACTAAGTTCAATCAAAAGAGGGACAAATCTTGTTGGCAGTATCACTAATATGAGCGGCTACTCTACATTTTAGTGAACAAATTCCCTTCTTTCCTGGTAGCGTTTAGAAATAGATATAATCACATCGTTGACATTAGGAACATTTTTGTAAATATTAATGTGTAAAAATTGTATACAACTGTAATGTGTATGAACTGTAAAACGAGTAAATATAACATATTACAAAATGATTTAAGTATATATAAAACTTTATATGATTACAAAAAAAAAGGGCTCTGTGTAGTCTACTAAGGCTTTTGCTCCAAAAACTCCAATCAAACCAATCATTCAAAAAAAAAAAAATACAATCGCGGAATTGTCGGCCTGTCCTGGAACTGCCATTTTTTCAAAATAAATTTTAAGACAATAAATTTTGAGCCAAACCGAATTTGTGAAATATTTTTATACACATTTAAGATTTGATTTTACTTCAATACATGTACACATTTTCAGGTAGATAGGATACTTAGAAATATTTAAAACTTTACTAAATACGAAAACTGAAAAACATGTCACTCCAGCAGATAGCCTTGAACTACATTGAGTCACGCGCGCTTCGTTACTGGTAAATTGGTAAACGGTTTACATAAGCAAAGCTTTCAGCATGCGAATCGAAGGTAAAGCTCGACCACAAGGAGATGGCTGAAGACATTAAAGAGGAAACATCATTTGTGTTTGGAATAATCAGTTAGAAATCTCCGAGTAGTAAGAGGCACGTTCTCGCAGATCCTATCTATTAAAAAATATATCAAACATCCTATTGAAAATGATACAAATGATGTTTCATCTTCATGGTTATATGCCATCTTTTCGTGGTCAAGCTTTAGCAGGTAAAACGCATTTTTTTTAGGTCACTTACAACGTCCCATATGAAGCATATCTTTGAAAGTTTTGCTTTTGCAATATGTCGTTACCTTAGTGGAACTGTAAAAATTTTAAGCGGCACAATATTTAATTCTATGACTTTGATTGGTCAAAGATAAACTGTCAGTAGATATAAACAGAATAAATACAAAATATTTAATTTTATAATATAACCAAAAACGTTCACATTGAAAATTTTGAGCCATTCCTAGACAATAGAAATAATCTTTCTGATTTATTAGTGAAGGAAGGCACTATCATAGAAATGGCGCAAGTGATGATCAATGCGTTAATGCTCTGCAAAGAATTACAGAGAAAAATTCTTAATGGCTGCCAAAAGACTATCATAGCCAGCTCCTCTTTACAAACAGAACACGGAAACAATTTATGGTTTCGTTGTGCATAAAAGTCGATGTAAGTACTTATTAAACTTATATAGTTAGTCATCAGTAGAATGAAGTATTTTGTTATCCACGTTACCTTACCCCTATTTTAACACTAGTATTAGGTCTCAATTTAAGCGGTTTCTATTTACGTGGCATTTCCGTGGACCGTAACCCTCGCGTAAAACGAGTCTACTGTATTTTACGATTCAGCTTAATAATGTAACGAAATACAGACACAATATATTTAACCGGAAGTATGAAGGATTGGACTAACACAGTTAAGTTTCAACATTTTGAAGTTGGGAATTATCGCATTGATCTTCATTGGTTAAGTGCCTGAAGACATATTAGGTATTCCAAGATTTAGTAAGTCTCAGAAAAGGATATTAAGATTATCAGTATGCATAATATGCAAACATTAATTCCAAACAATGGATTCAGCATATCATTAAGAAAATGAATGGAAATGTCAAGAGTTTCCAAAATATACTCTTGAAATAAAAATATTCTACGAAAATGGGATGTACAGCTGACTGTTACATTTCCTGAAACTAATGGAAGACATTTTTTAAATTCTCAATTGGACAGTTATTTTATCAATGGGTTATGTATTTTTAATTGGTAGATGTGTATGCACTATATTATCAACACGAGAGAGATCGCGCACTTAACAGTGACGAAAGAGATCACGCGGGATGACTGAATTCCCTCATTCAGTTTTTATAAAACTTTTCTATAAATCATAATTTTCTATCTTTTTATAATATGCAATTTTACGTCTGCACGCCAGTATTCAGAGCACAAAATAATATAAATGCAAAAAAAAGAGCTGGAGAACGCAAAACTACGCTGCTTAGAATTAGAAGATTTGAAGCAGTAACAGTCACGGGGGGCGAGTCGTGAGATTGCTTCACGCTCAGAAAGAAAATAAATGTAGAAATAACACTTAACCTACCAAGGAGACTGTTAGATAGGAGAATACTAAAAGGGTGATAGACTACAGATAAAAATTTACCCTGCGACAGGTGTTTGGATAAGAATGGGGGGAGTGTGCTTCGCACGCTCTCTTTCGGGTTAAAATCAATATAATCAACATTTTCCTTGTTGTTAACTGAGGGAAATATTATGCACTAGAGGCACCCGCACGGCTTTGCCAGTTGTAGAAAATTAAAATATCTTTTGGTTCACCTGTATATTTACAAATAATATATGATGAATTTCTTGCCAATTGGCTTGCCCATGTTACGGTTCCACGTTATGATAATTTGGTAATTTACTCGTTCATCTTATGATAATTTTGCTTGGGAAAATGTTCTTAAAATCGGAATAAAAAAGAAAAAAATTGAATTTTCAAAAAATCGCTTCGAGGTTCACACCCTCATGCTACAGACTAATTCTGTGCCAAATTTCATGAAAATCGGCCGAACGGTCTAGGCGCTATGCACTTCACAGAGATCCTGACAGACAGAGAAAGATCCGGACAGAGAGACTTTAAGCTTTATTATTAGTAAAGATAATTAAAAGTAAAATCATGCATCTTAATAATAAACATATCAGAATAGTAAAACGTGCTGCTATTGTTGCCCGCTATATTACAGCATACCTGTATTTAGGAAACCTACTTAATTAAACAACTTCCTATCGTTTGGAATTTGAAACACTAGCCTTATTGTAGGAGAATGTGAGGTGAAATAAAAAAGCAGGTAAATTGATATGGTAGAATGTAAATAGCAATCAAATACGTTTTGAAGCACAGAGTTTGCAGATTAGACACGTGTATCGGAGCTACGCAGAAGTAACTCTTTTTTAAATGCAAAATATGGAGATTTTGGGTGTCAAGACTTTCAGTAAAAAGTGGGCAATTCCTCGGGTAACTGACTGACATTTTTGAAGCAAAACAAAACGTATTTTGTAACATTCCGCGCAAATTAAATGTTGTGCAAACGATCTTTTGCCCTGAAATTTTCCCCTGTATTTTTTAATCTGAATTTCATCTTATAATTATATTCCCGAAATACATTTTGGATGATTTTAAAATATTTATTCAAAACATGGTAACTGAATCATATTTATAAAAGAAGTATGTCATGCTTTTAACAATTGTTTTTAAATCGTCCAAAATAAATTTTGAAAATTTATTTAATCACTTGATTTAGCTAAAAATATACAATATTCCACGGGAAAAAAATATTTTTACAATGCTTATTTTGCGTTGAATATAACAAAATACACATTGTTTTCCTTCGAAAATGTCAGTCAGTTTCCCATGGAACTGTCCAGCTGTTTTAAAAGTTTGCAGTACCATCTTTCTAGCAATATTTTAACTGTGTGCTTGTACATATAGTTTACTTTAATCAAAGAATAAATTGCTCTAAAAATTAAAGTACATACTTATGCAAGCCCTTTTTTTTAAATGTCCTTCTCACATTGTAATATTACGTACTTGCTATAAAATGACTAAGTTTTAATAATCAACGTTGTTGTTGTTGCAAATCTCCGGTGTTTAGCAGCGCTAAACCAGGTCTATGAAATTCGTCACTCTCAAAAAATCCAACACCAACATTGGATCCGCTAAAACATCCAACCTTGAAAGTCCCAGACAATTCAGTATATGTTCGGGGGTGGCCTGATGGTCGGCACACTTCACACAGGTTGGAAAAGTCTTTTCTCCATTGCAATAAGTCAATGATTTTAGGTGTCCACTAATGAGCCCAGTGATGGTCGTCTGATGTCGCCTACCACACTTGAGAGATAATGCAGGAGGACTGTCCCTCCTACCCAACTAATAATCAACGTATTCAATATAACATGCATTCTACATATAACATGCTCGGTGTAGTAGGGGAACATGGGGCAAAGTGGATTAGAGGGGCAAAGTGAAATGGCGAAATATTTACTCTGCTTTCAGCTTAACCTATCTGGTATTATTTTCACTATATAATACCGTATGTAGTCTATTCCAGTCAGGGAAAAAGTACGGTCGAAGATCAAAGCTTTTGTTAATACAGGCAGCTTCAAAAAAAAAAAAAAAAAAAATGATACTCATATTGTAATATTTTGTTGTAAGTCAAAAATTATTTTTGTTACAATAAAATGATAAAGTTCTTGTTATTAAAATTTTAAATATTAGTTGAGATCTCCTAATATTCATTGCATTATTAGTTTAGTTAATATTAAGATTATTTGTATTTTAAATAAATTGTAAAATTAATCAAGTACATACGACGCAAAGAGAAATAGTTTGTTTTATTTACTCACTCAATCATTTTATCTAAATCACTTACGTGTTCATTTATAAATTACTTCATTTACATTCCTTCATTTATTTATTCTTTTACTCGCTCATTTATTTTTCTTTATATATTAACTGATTTATTCATTTAATTACTCGTTTATTGTTTTATTATCTTTTCATTTATTCATTCGACCACTTTTTTATTTATTTATTTATTTTTTTTGATCAAAACTATGTTTTATCGCCGAATAGAAAATATATCAAAAGAAAAATATTTTATTGTTCTCTTTGCCCTATGAAAAAAGTGAGTATTTTCCACTTCTTCTTCTTCTTCTTTTTTTTTTTTTTTTTTTT
This sequence comes from Uloborus diversus, assembly GCF_026930045.1. Classification (NCBI taxonomy): domain Eukaryota; kingdom Metazoa; phylum Arthropoda; class Arachnida; order Araneae; family Uloboridae; genus Uloborus; species Uloborus diversus. The sequence goes on from NC_072734.1 coordinate 182,669,629, forward strand.
TTTTGAGCAACACATTTACTGCCAAAAATAAAAATATTGTTTAAGCGCAAGTTGTATTATAAAATACAATGTTCTTTCTTTACGTACTGTAATTTTCAAAACAATTTTCAGTTTTTTTTTTTTCTAAGCTCAGTTATCTTAACCATTTCACTTTTCACCCTTTTTTAAATTAAGATTAGGTTGGTTTTGACATTAAAAAATTGATGCAATTTGTGCTGTGCAAGCAGAACAAAGTGTAGTAGTTTATTTCGCTTACTTGTTCATTCAGTTATTAAATCATATTAATTAATTCATATAAATTCCTTAATCAACTTATTTATTCACGAATTTTGTTTTTGAGTTGTTTCATTATTTATTCATGCATACCTCAATTTATTCATATATTTGATGGAAAATGATTTTTAGAATCAAATGGAAGGGACATAACTCATTTTTCATTTGTCCCCGTACATAGAGTTTCTTAAGGTACAAATTTAGTGTCAAAAATGAAATATATGATTTCATTACAAGTTTTATTGTTAAACAAACTATTATTTCTTTGTTTACTGTCAGCGTCTAAAGAAAATCAAGTTGCTAATTTAAAAAAAAAAGTTAAATATTTTACTTGGCCTTACATTCCCCAATATCTACCCAACAGTGATGTCGCAAGTGCGTGCATGCGTGTAGTCCTTTTTTTTTTTTTTTCAACCACCAGTGATATTTTAAGGGAATATTGGGTTGTACATAATATTGATATTTAGTTCCGTCATTTAATGATGCCTTTTTTTTACGTTTCTTGCAAAAAATGCGAAAAAGATAATAAAAAAATAAAGGAGAAAGATAAACAATGATAAACGAATGCCTTCGAAACTATCATTTTCCACAACCAGTTCTGTTCCACTCTTCTTTGTTTCGTAAAAATGACAGTCAATAACACGAAACAAAACACCTCTAGGTAATGTATTATGCATTACAAAAGAAGTACTTCCGCGTTTGCATGAAATAAATGACGTAATTCTTGTCGAAGAACGAAATATTTTACTTCCATCAAAAACGAATACGACATTCAGAAGCAGATATTTTTCTCTTTTACGTATTTTTATGTACTGACCACAAAAATATTCGCAGTAGTGACGTTAATGCATGTTTTTCTCTGAGAATGTTAAAAAAAAAATGTGTTTCCCCCCCTTTTTTAGTTTAATGTCCACAATTTTTTTTAACTTTAAAATTTAATGACTAATAAATCAAATGTCCTTGTTTTCTTGGTATCCCCTACTCTGTTCCGACACGAAATGTTCCCCCCCCCCCCCCATCTGATCCGTTTTTCAGTTTTAACTTTACGGTTTGATACATATATATATATATATATATACATGTATGTGTGTGTATAAAGGGGGAGGAAATTTTAAATCATGGCGAAAATTATGGCAAACCGTTATCTTAATATATTTGTTTATTAATTTGATATTTTGAATGATGAGGTTTTCGCATATCAAATCCTGTGCGTATATCTTATGAATGAAAAACCTAATAATCGGAGAAAACACAACTAACAATGTGTTTTATTCTACACGTTGGGTTGTTCAGGCTTACGCGTCCCACCTCAGCGTGTTTCTTTTTTAAACAGTTTTTTTTAACACTTTTTCAGATGCAATAGAAAAAAAAATAATCCGGGATACTGCCGCGGGCAGGTATAATGCAGTAACTGCATATTTTTATTATTTTTTTTTGAGCAATCACGATTGCTTATTGTTCTTATTTGACTGTTTTTGGCGTCTTTTGATTTTTCCCACCGCCACCCTCCGCACCATCACCGTCGACCGGCTCCTCACGATGCTGCTCCTATTGCGAAAGCCGTCTCCAGGTTGCATCCATGTCCTACACACACGCGCATACATAAACAACTACGAACACACACGCACACACACGTACACACAAACACATACATACACATACACGCATACACCTATACACAAACACATACATACACATACACACATACACCTACACAACCCATACATACACAAACACATACACACATACAAACACATACACACACGCATACATACAGACACCCACACATACACACACAAAAACATACACACAACTACCCACGCATTCATGCCTGCACACAAACACATATGCCTACACACATACATATACCCCCCCCACACACACACGCATTCATACGCACAACTACCAACACACTTATGCCAGCACACAGAAACAAACACACATGCCTACACGCACATACACATAACCCATACACACAAACATACATACCCCCCACACAAACACACACGCCTGCATACACACACTCGTGATTGCGAAAATCATAATATGAATTCAAGATGTCAAAATTCAAATTATTATTATTATTATTTTTTTTTTTTTTTTTTTGTATTTCTTGTCCACTATTGTACGTTCTCTTTACTGTACAAGCTTACCGCTTTGGTTCCCAATGAAATAAAAAGTTCATACGAAGCGTCTGATTTTATCATTTTCCTGTTGTCAGTACTGAACCCAAGAAACATTTTTTCTTTTTCAATCATTCGAAAACTCACTTCTGCAGTTGTTGAGTTTGGTGAGAATCTCCGTCGCACCAAACTCAAACCACTGATGATGGCTGCAGCAAAGCAAACCGAAACGTCTAGAATTTCTACTCCAATTAGACCACGACCAATAAGCCCGGAAATGTTATCTCCTCATAATGTCTTGAATTGTTCACGTGTGCTCCTATAGGGGGGCAATTGTGGGCAAGCTTGGGGCACATGTGAACACGATTGAAATATGCAGGACCAGCATCATACTTCAACAAAAAAACTCGTTATAATGAAGCATATACGTATATACTAATTACATTCTAGGGTCTGTAACCTATGCTGCCAGTTTGAATTGCACAGGAGCTGTTATTAAGAAAATATTTTTTTCTGAATTACAAAACTCTGCTCACTGTCAAATTTTAAAGTTTCATACCATGTTCTAATCAATAGATCGACAAGAAAAATCTTTTAAGACTACTAAAAGAATATTTTATTATTTAAAGTATATTCTTGTTATATTGAACGCTTAAGCTTCATACAGAACGTGATGATGACTTCTAAATTTTTTTTTGAACTTCAGTTTTTAGTTAAAGGAGAATATTTTGTCATTATTTTCCGTTCAAATATTATATGCCACTAAAGTTTTTAAAACTATTTAGTAATTAACAAACTTAAAAAAATAAAAACTAATAAAATAATTAATTAGTTATTATGTAATAATAGTTAACAATAAATTTACAAGATGATTGCAGCAAAACAGAAATTATAAATCTCTACATTTTTTTAACACCTATAATAAGCCTGCACTAATATTTATATTTGCAGAGAGGATATCGGAGCTGTTCACATGTGCCCCTACATGTTGCGTTCACAAGTGCTCCGGAATCTATTTTAGAATCAATTTTTGAAAATAAATAACTTTTAGTTTAATTACAAAATTTAAACATAGGCATTAATTTACGTGAATGTTCTTATAATGGTTTGCAATAATTAAATCTGGCTAATTAATTAGTTTTACCCGAATCAAAAATATTGTTAAAATACGTTTTTACCCGAAGAAGTCAGTGATAAATCAAGAAGTCAGCTAAAACAAAAAGCTTTCACCACAGGAACATAAACTGGCTCTTTGCTCTAAAAAATGGATTAAATAGTAGGGCTGGTATAGAGAATTTTTGAGACATTTTGCTTGACGTTATCCTGGTGAAACGTACCATGATCACAAGTGCCCCGTGCTTTCGTGTGCCCTTCCATCTCCAACATTTTTTTCCTATTGATAATTAAATTTTAAAAGGAAAACTTAAGCAAAGTGGGATATTTTTTCGCACTTGATCGAAGTTTGTACTTTTAAGAAATTTAGTGTAACTAATTATTGCTTCAATATTATTTCATTTTTTTTAAATTTATTTAACACGCCATCTCTTTGTACAAATTCAACGATGTTAGATTTAACAAATTATCAGATGACGTATGTGAAAATTTACAAGCATCCTGCATGAGTAACATTCAATCTTAATATATACAGAAGAAAGTAGTTTTGTTCGAAAAGAAGAAAAAAATATATATGCATATGGGTCATTCTTCAAAAAGTGTAACTTTTCTGTCACACGCCTTTTACAGTAAACATTTTAAGGAACAATTCATTTAACAATGATTTTTAATTTCATCAAGAATGTATCTATTTCAACCTGCCAACATTTTTTTAATAAGAATGTTTACTCTAGTTTGTTTTCGGTTCACAACATGTGAATTCTCATCTCCGTGGCATGTCATACACCTTGTGTAACTGTTTATGTTGCTTAAAAACTTGTTTAATTAAACGTATATACTTATTTATTTATAATTATTTTCACAAGTGTCTCAAATACTAATTGTTTAAGTATATTTAAGTTTTTAATACTGTGTTTTAGTTCGTTTAAGAAGGATAAGGAATTATATCACACAATAAATTCTCACATCCGTTACCTAAACGCAAAATGCCATTTCTCATTTACACGTGGCAGTTATAACATCAAATTTTTTTTTCCATGACGCAAAGGAGCCCCCTTGTTTATTTTCAGCCATAGTTGAAGTTACGAGATTTTTGTTGAAAAACAAGAAAATAGATTTTGCTTCAAGAGCTTGGTCTGGTTATTCTGACTTCTCACCTCCGTGAATTTGAATTTCAGGGGTGTAAATTAATGTAAAAAAAAGAAGTGAAAATGTTTTCATATGCTTAACATGCGCAGATTGTACCAACGATGGAAAAAAAATTCCAAGAAAAAGTAATAGGCCCCTGCATTTTTTGTTATTCTTTTCCCCCCACTTTTTTTCCCTACACTTCTATATTAATGGAAAGATCCTCACCTCCATGACAGACCTTATCAATGTCATTATTTCTGAGGGGAAAAAATTGATGGAGGGGAAATACATCAATTAAAGGCATTCTACAAAAAATATAAATTGCCAGTATATCCTCAAATTTACTAACCACTTATTTTTTAAAATACGTTTGTAACTACTAATAAAGCCATACTTTAATTAAGGGAGCTTAATATTATATTTCCACTAATCATTTAAACAGCTGATTGTTTGCACAATTAACAAAAATACTACTTTGATATTAAATTGTCCTCGATTTTTAAATATGAAAAGTTTTTTCTTTCTTTTTTTTTCTTATTTTCTTGAACAAGGCATTTTTTTTAAATTTATGAGTAAAATAATTGGAACTTTGATAGGTCATTGTTTATGGTTTATGGTTAATTCTAGTGGGTAACACTTTCATGTAAGAATGAAAAAAAAAAAAAAAAAAACAAAACAAAAGGTTTCGAAATTGAAAAATATTTGCGTTCAAAAACGGGAAGGTTGTAAACGCTAATTGGAGTCTTATTGGTTTGCTCTTCGAGCACGAGGGTGTGGGGTAAATAACCTTGACAAAGGGATAATGCTCCACTTGGGCATGTTGTTTGTCCCTATGATGATATCACTGAGAGATATGCTGCACATTATGCAATTTGTTTATGTGGTTAAATAAATCAAAGCTTTTACTTTTTTAAAATGTTTTGGAAAAATATCGTATATCAGCGATTACTATGAGACTGCGTTGTGAGCTGACTCGTAACATTTTCTTGTGGCGCTGTTTGTATGCTTTAATGACTGTAGACCTTCAGAAATGTCTAAACGTTAGGATGTTTTGATCACGCTTGAGGCAGCTAAATTGGCTCCTACAACTTGATTTCTTCGAAAAAACCGGAGTATTGATATTTTGCGCTACCTAAAAAAAACAAGACTTGAAGAAATTAAAAAGTGCTATCGCATACTCCCAGAAAATTTTCATTTGTACTTTTAAATTAATTGTTAAATATTGTTAAATTTTTAAAGCTTACGAATCGCATTTAAAATGTAACTTTGATTCACAAGCGTTTCCATTATTTTGATAGCCAACTGTACCTCAATCATCTAATAAAGGTGATGAGGAAAGTGTCATAACTTTAATAGTTTTACTAGTTTTTTAGTTTTTTATTATTTTTTTTGTCCTTGTGAGTTTTTTTACATAATTAAGAAATCTTTATCAGTGTACTGCGGGCTTGATTCGGCTAAATGCTTGTTCCTCTTGACTCTCTCCTGTGAAAAAAGTCTTCTCTTCAATTTGTAGCTGCTGAAATTTATGAATTAACAAAGAAAGTTAAACTAAATATCCTTGTTGCCAGATTATAGTTCTTTTCAAAACCAAAATTACTGTATGACCATCGATTACATGAAAAGGCTAATATCCGGTTTATAGGCGGAAATGGACGTATCTATTAGTTTATAGGGATGTTAGTTGGTTTGTTTTAGATATGCACGATTGCCTCTCTATTATTTAGCCTTCGTTTTGTAAAAATGAAAATTTGCTCACAGCAACATTTTTTAAATCTAAAGTATATTCGATCTATATTCTCACGGCAAAAATAAATTGAATTATTTGATCACAATAAAGTTTTGAGCTTACCATTTTGTGCTTTTACGTTCCTGAACGAACTGAAAATATTTTATTTTATTTTTGTGGTTTCCATGGTAACTTTTTTTAATTCCCCTTATTTTATTTTTGAGAATGCAATAAAAGAATAAGACACTAGTGACATTACAAAACGCGTGCATCAAAATCCCATCGTTATTTTCCCTTCTCCCCGGCTAGATTCATTCAGGTGGAATCGTCTTTACTTTGCAGATCGCCAAAATACATACAATCCGTGGTCAAACAGTATAAATACTTTTCCTCATTTGAAAATACTGAGTTTTTTTTTCTTTTTCTCTTATGACTATTATTATGATTTTTGTTATTAGTAGATTGTTTAGTTGTTTATTAGTTAGGGAAAGTACTATTTTTATCGTTCAAACCACTTTTCACTTCACCCTACTCAGTTATGACCCTTCTTTCTTTCTTTTTTTTAGTGTGATCACTTTTACTATTTGCTCTCTTAAGCAAGAACACACAAAAAGATAATATACATAAAATTATATATATATATATATATATATATATATATATATAACACACACATATACACATAATTTTTCCCTTATGACTATTATTATGATTTTTGTTATTAATGGATTCTTTAGACGTTTTATTAGTTAGGGAAAGTACTATTTTTATCGTTCAAACCACTTTTAACTTCACCCCACTCAGTTATGACCCTTCTTTCTTTCTTTCTTTCTTTCTTTCTTTCTTTTTTAGTGCGATCACTTTTACCAATTGCTCTCTTAAGCAAGATGTGATAACCGGACGTACCAAAGAAAAAACGCGACCAATTGTTTAAAATTGATATTCGTGTCTATAAAAAAGGAAATCGTAATTAAAAAGGTATTATCGAGTAGATGATAAGTAAATATGTTAAAACGAAAATACTCAACTAATGTCTCTGGCGCATAATTGAATATAATTACCTGCTCGCATTTCCCTAACCACTTATTCCACAAGCAAAGCACTCGAAACGTTTCTTTGCACCAACCAATTAACGTCCCTCCAAAAATTCCTTTTTTGTTCACTAATTAGCTGTCAGAGAATTTGATGACAGAGAAAAAAGCTTAGATAAACGTGTATAACATTGTACCTTCTGGAGTTTTCTATCGTTTAACCAAAAACCGTAGCTCATATAAAAAGCCAAGATTCCAAAAAAAAAAAGATTGTGTTCCGAGAAACCCAGGGGTTCCATGGAGATCAATCAAGGGTTAGACTAAATTCTCATTCTTTATTTTCTTTTCGTTTTAGAAAATTATCAAAATCTATTAAAATAATGAATTTTCGAAACCTAAACTTAAATTTTAAACTTTAAAATTTAAAATTCTTTAAAAAACAATTAAACTACAATATCTAGTTTTCAAAGTTGTTTTCGGATTTTGTTTTTTGTTAATTTTTGAAATTACGTTTCGACATTGGAAATTTTTATTTGAAATAATTTTTACTTTGATTGAAAGTAAAACATTTCAAGCATGTTGTTTCAAACTATACTACTTGAAAACGGAAAAAAGTGGTTATGTAAAAGGATTCCACTCATTTAAAGAATTATGAATCGCTGATCTAGATGTAAGAATTTTTTAAAAAAGGTAAGAATGTTTAAAAAGGTTAATCAGCATCATTTATTGCAAGAAATAAGAATATATGCAGGTGAAACAAGATAAAAAAACATGAAATAAATTTTTCAAAAAGTCTTGAATTGAGCTTTTGAAATGACAAAATAGATATATTTTATATACTTAACTACCACTATGTCTAAAATATTCAGAAAGTGCTAACATGTTTCCGAATAAATACTTCTCTACCATAAAGAGAAGAGTGATAACCGCAATCCGGTAACGCATTATATGCTTTAAAACATTTTTCGTTATTTTCGGTTCAAATCCCTTGAACACCATGTAAACAGATAGAAATAAAAAACAAAACAAAAATGGACATTTTCCTATACCATTATAATGGATTTTAGAAGAAACTCGATACATTTTTTTTTAAACTGATGGAAATATTCATGTGAATTTATAAAACCTCGCATATGTGTTTGAAGCAAAACAAGCTAATGGAAAAATGATGAGACGATACTATCAAATATTGTATCAAGTACATTTTATATAGAACGTTGTAAACAAACTTTCTCATGCACAATTGATGTATATTTTCCTATTTGAGACTTAAATATTTTAAACACTCAAGTATAATAAAATTTAGACTAATGTATTCAATATTCAATATATCATGCTAGTCTTATAAATGAAATCCCAAAGATAAAGAAGTAACAGTATTATTCAGCAATTCCTAAAATAAAAGCATTGTTTTTGAAAATTTTAAAGGAGTAGTTTGTTTGGTTTAAATCACGGAACTTATCCAAAAAGTGTATAAGTATGCATTTAACTAATGTGTGTATAACTAATGTATTTCTCTTGTATGAATTATATGAGATTTCGTTTGCTTTTCATTAATTAAAATGTAAACCGACGTGCATTATTTACTTTACAGATAACTTACTTATAACTTTACAGATTTATTTAACAAAAGTAATAATTATCAACTAAACTTTAATGTTTTTTTCCCCCAGCATTATCGCTCACTTAGTTTTTAGCTTTATTGTCAAGTAGAAAATATATCATTGCAGTGACACATTAAGAGTGACGAATTAACGGAATCAACCATATGAGAGTGCAGACATGTTTCGGTGTACGTGAACTTGTTATTAATGTAACAGAGCTGAAAAATAAGACTGCAGGAAGGGGCGTGGTTACACGGGTCAGTTTTTTTTTAACCAAATGAAAATACAAATAAAATCGACATTAAAACCAATATTTGGAGTAATATTTTTTAATTCGTTAGCAACCATTTCTAGTTCCTAACCAGTATCTCTCATGAATATGGGAGAAGACATTCATTTTACAGTCATTACAAACTTCAATTTTTTTTACCTTGTAGTTGTTATTAAATATTTTTAAGGCTTTCATACAATTCAATAATAATTAGATTAATACCAGTTGTAACAAACCTTCATCATTTTGAGCAATCACGATTGCTTATTGCTTTCATTTAATTGTCCTTGATGTTGTGGTTCCTTGTTCAGCTTGGACCAGGGACACCAGCACCACCGCCCAACGGCCTCTGCAAGCGCGGCTCCGAGCACTGCCTCCTGGAATCCGTTTCTCCTGGTCGATCCGTTTCTCCTACACATACGCGCGCTCATACACATACACACACGCTTATACACAAATACACACAGGTCTACGCACACACCCAAGCCTTCACATGCACGCACGCGCGCCTACACATACACACACGCCTGCACACACACACACACACACACACACAACTATACACACGTAACCGCCCAGAAGGAGGAGTAGGCTTGAAGGGACAGGAGCTGTTTCCAGAAACAATAGCCCCCAATGAGTAGGGCCCTGTCGCAACTCGTGATTGCGAAAAACATAATTTGAATTCAAAATTTCAGAATTCAAATTATGAAAATTCAAAAGTTTGTTTTTTTCTTTTTTTAACACTAAATCATGGTTTTGAATAGTTCTCTGACAAGCATGTAGTCTCTCGATATTAACCCTAAAGCATATGACTCTAAGTTCTAAGTGCTGACCACTAGGCTACCCGCAGCTCTAAATGCTAAACTAAAAGGAATACATTTGTGATTCGCAAACCACTATTACCGTTTCAATTGAACACTACTGTTAACATATATTATTTTTTTTCAGTTTGGTAAATTAATAAAAAAGGAAGTATATGTTTTTTGTGAACTACATCAATTACAATTTGCTCTTCCCTGAACATAAGAGGTTGAGAAGAAAATATGTTCTTACCTTAATAAGCCTTATTGCTCGGAAATTCTTTGTTCACTCAGGTATTTCTGAGCCAGAAGCCTTAGATGAAAAAGGTGAACCTCAATCATCTGCAGAATGTGCATTGGTATTTGGTATTGGAGGAGCACTTTATCAACATAGGTTCACTTTGTCATAAAAAAGAAGAGGGGAGACAAAAGAGAAATGATAGCGGAATAAGAAAAAAATATTTTTTCTTTTGCACTATTAACACTAAGATATTTATATTAATTACAAGTTCTTTTAAATGTTGTTTAAAATCATTGATATTTTTCCAGTTGAAAAACTTAGCTTTGTTTAAAAAAAAATAGATACAGTCGAACCTGTTTACCTCAAACTTGCCTATCTCAAAAACCTCTCTATGTCGAAGTTTTTTAATTTCCCTGCACAAAAAGTATTAATTCAATGTTTCAACCCATGTTTTTCTCGAATGAAATTTTCGGAAAACTTGTATATCTCGAATTTCGACTAAAGTGTCTTTCTTGAATTCGATCTCCAACGATCTTTATTAACTGGAATTTGGAGACAAAAAGCATTTTTTTTTAATATTAGCAGTGACATAATCCTTCAGAATTAAAACTTTATGAACAAGAAGCAAGTTTTTTAGTTATTATATCCATTCAGAAACTAAGAGGAAGGGGACATTGTTGATTAGTAATGTTGCTTCCAAAGTTTAACTTTCAAGTCATTGCTCCAATTCCTATTTTAAGAACTTTTCCAAAACCTCTGTATCTCGTAAGCTCCATATCTCGATTTTTTCTTCTTTCCCGTTAAATTCGAGATAGACAGGTTCGACTGTGTATAATTTAAGTTTCAATACTTTGTAAGAGCAATTTGGATATATATGAACAACCTTACACAGGCATAAATACAAAAATTTTACGGATAAAAAGATAAATTTTTCATATTTCTGCAAAATTGAAAGTCAAAGGTTCTTCTTATTGGAGTCCTTCTACTTTTTTATTTGGGAAATAAAAGATGAGCACTTTTGAAAATTGAGATAACCTTTAAGCAATTTTTTTTAATTGCCAACTTAAAGGCACTTTACATGGTTTTAATTGAAGGCAAAATAAAAAGAAAAGATTTTAAATATTCCAATGCTATATTTGACTCATCAAACGCCACCTTATCCCCTAGACCCGTACTTTTCGTTCGGACCTCACCAAATTGGTCATTTTCTATGTAGGGCAAATTGAATAATCGAAATATCAAGACTTGAGTTCACAAAAAAAAAAAAAAAATTTAAAAAAAAAGAAACAACAAAAAACATAAATAATAGTAAGTTTTAGAAATACTAGTACAGTGTATTGTGTTTACAAGTGATATAACATTCAAAAAAAATAAATAAATAAAGTTTTATAAACAATGAGGTGACATTAAATTATAAGCACACAAGTAAAAAACAACATCCTACTTTTCAATGATAGCTACAAGACACTTTATTTAATGAACCGACATCAAAAAAGTCCCTATTTCAAATCTCTAACGGCCAAAAATTACATAAAAAGAAAATGAAAGGTATTAACAAGCTGTAATGAAATTATCATTATAACTTGTATACACACATTAATATACATGTGCGTGTATTTGTTACATAAATGTATTGTTTGACAGTGAAAAAGAAAAATTAATTTTGAAATATTAAACGTTTCTTCTATTTTTTTGTCTTATGAAAAATATTGTACTAACAAAATATGCTGTATATTTATTCAAGTGCATATCAAAATATTTGTTAAAAATCTGAAAATTTAATACGCGCTATCTCAAGAAATGCATTCACTGCGCATCAAAACAGTACGCCATCTTACATTTCTTACTGCTGAGATGAAGTTAGAGGGCTTAAAATATATCTTTTAAGGCTCAGCTGATATATTTTTATTTTTCATATGTAATGTAGCAATACACATATATGCCATCTATGCTGTATCGTTATTTGGTAAATGTCTAAAAGATGTTCCTTTAGCACATATAAAACATTTCTTCTTTCGTATTCACTTATCCCGTGAAAACATTTGGCGTTGGTTATAGCCAACGGAAAAGTAATATTGATTTTGTCAATCATAAGGGATCGTACCTTTTTCTTTCTAGGATGATTCACTGCAAAGGAAGAACATTTCGATCAGCTATCTTAGATTAAAGCTTTGATGAAAGATGTCCTTCGCAGGTATTAATTTTGTAAGAAACGAAAATAATGTTTTATAATACATAGTTGGTTAGTAAATTCACGTTAATAAAGAAAAAAAAATGTTTTATTTCTCTTAAAACCATATTGCCATACGATGACAGATCAATTAAAGTACTAACACTATTGAAAATCAAGAGACGCTAATTTCATACACATTGTTCATACGTATGAATTATTTAAATTTGTTTTGAATTTTTCGAAAGAAAAAAAACATTAAAAAAAAAAAATCTGAAAATAGTAGATACGAACTATTTGTTTGCGTTACAATTTTGAGAAAGAGAATGAAACATTTGCTTTGCATTTTCAGGAGCATGTGATTTGCATACATAAACCTATTAGAAGAAGGTTTAAATAATATGTATGCATACTTTTCTAAACATTAGTTCGGTATATTTCGTGAAAACTGAAGGTGGCAAATGTGTCTATATGGTATATTGGAGATGGAAAGCTGCAAAACTTTTTCAAAATATGACTAATTTATCATTAATAATCAATGAAAAATTAATGACATTACATTTTTGACCCATTAAAGACATTACATGAAATTTTTGACTAAATAAGGGCATTAAATCAAAAACTGGTTAATTAGTGACATAACATCGCATTTTTGGCTAATTAATCTCATTAGTTAGAAATAACTTAAACTAAAATGAAACATTGCAATAAACCCACATGAAACGTTTACCATATTTTCAAAATAAAATTTCCCTATTAATGAGGAACCCTATTAATGACACCTATTATGAGGATTTTTTTTTTCTTTTTGCTGAATTAAACCTTCTGATGTCTCAAAAACATTAAAATAGTATTAACTTTAAATTTTAAGCTTTTGGAAAATTATTTGTAGATTACTTAAACTGTATTTACTAGAATGAATTTTGTTTTTACCAGTGTGATATTACAGTTTTTGGCTATGGAGAACAATTTGTAGTTCTTCATAAATTTCGAGAATTTTACAATTTATTTATTTAAATATTTTTCCAAACAAAAGAAAACTTCAATTTGGATTTCTTTGTGCAAAATATTTCTGGGAAAATGATCATTTATCTCACGCTTATACAAGTGCAGAACAAAATTCCAAAGTCATCTTAAATTACATTCAATGCTGAACAATGCATGCAATAGAACCTAAATTTTCATTTCTGGCTGGTAATTGAGTGGCAGAGAATGAAAATAAAGAAACATTTGAAAGCATTGTAAGGCATGCATTAGCGATTTCTCAAAGCTGTTTAATGTAGTACGAAGTATGATGAAAAAAATAGTATAAAAGGAAAGGAATTATTTGAAATATTCTTTTGTACATTTCAAAGAAGTTCAGACAATGTTGCTTTTTAGCATTGTAGAATATACAATGACCGGCAGTTCAACTTTGTTGCATATATATCCGCACAGCTGTACATAATTAAAGTTTCTGTTTTTCTCTTGAATACTAAGAACATACAAAAAAATATATTCTACTGATAATGGAGTATCTGACAGAAAAATAAAATGAAAAAGTAACCAGATTTTTTTAAAAAATAAGACTTAACTCAGAAGCGTCTTAAAAATGTAAAACGATATTTAAAAAAAAAAGATTTAAATATTGAATTTATTAAATACACAAAATAAAATATAACTGTTAAATGGGACTAGGAGGTTGTGTTACTTACTATTCGTAGAGTTGAAGACTGAAACTATTAGTGGTAAAAATATGAATGCAATAAAAACAAAGAGCAGATTAATTCTAAAATCTTGAAAATTAATGTACTATAGTAATTAAGTGACCACAGTTAAGCAGATTAATCATTGCAAAACTCAAAATTATCCACTACATGCAGGTAAAAGCAATTGTAGGTTTATACCGCTTGTACACAATTTAGATTTAGCCATATCGTCGCATCAGAGCAACAGTAAGGTATCTGTTCCCAGAAATAACACTAAGATATCTTATTATTGCTCTAAGGCGAAGATATGCGTCTACTATAACGAGCACAGAGGAAAATATAATATTTCTTGGGTTTGTGAAGGGTATACGCAAAAATGAGATTAAAATAATAAATTTATTAAATACACAAAGTAAACATTTTTAGATTTATGCCACTTGTACACAATTTAGATTTAGCCATATCGTCACCTCAGAGCAACAGTAAGATATCTATTCCCAGAAATAGCACTAAGATATCTTATTGTTGCTCTGAGTGGAAGATATGCATCCTTAACGAGCACAAGGGAAAATATACTATTTCTTAGGTTTTTGAAAGATATTCGCAAAAATGAGATTAAAATAATAAATTTCTTAAATACACAAAGTAAAATTTAACTTTGAGACAAAACTTAGGAGGAATGTGTTACCTAATATTCTTAGAATAGAGATTGAAACTATTTGCGGTTTAAAATATGATTGCAATAAAATCAAAGAGCAGATGAAGTCAAATATCTTGAAAACTAATGTACGTAATTGACCCCAGTTAAGCAGATAATTCATTGAAAAACTTAAAATTTTCCACAACATAATGTAAAATCAATTTTTGATCGATACCACATTTACACAATTAGATTTTCCCATTTGCTCCCATAACGAAGACAGGTTGAAATTAACTATTTCTATGATTTTTTTTTAAGTATCTGCTCTTAGAACAAAAGAAATTACTTGTTTCTGAAAAACTAAAGTTTTTTCAATCAATAATTGTGACTAAGCTTAAAGATAAACACTTATTACTATAATTCCTTTAAAAGAAAAGCTCATGGGTTGATTTATCTACTAGATAAAAGAAGTGGTGCAGTTATTCGCCCTCATTCCGTTATTGACAATTCCACCATTGATGCCCAAAAACTAGCAATCATCTGAGCAAAAGTTAGGTTAAAAAATATGTAAGAGCAGCACGTTTAATCAGAGCCTATTTATTTATTTATTTATATCAAATGGCAGATAACTTCAAATTGACAAAATTCAAACAACTAAAACGAAGATCAGTGTAAAAAAAAACTCATGGCCTTAATCGGCTTCTTGCCTCTCAGCACCGTTCTATCAAGGAGCTTTCTCGGAGTGCTCTGCAGTGGGAAATGTGGTGACTATTAATGAAGGTGAGATTCGCGCCAAGGGTACAGTCGCATAAGCATCAATTTTAAAGAAATGTGAACTCTTAGTTTGAGTTAACCCACCAGCATTCCACTGCGCGAGGCGTAACTATGCGGAGTCGCCACTTACTGTTCTAGGGCAAAATAGTCGCACGCCGAAAAGTTATAGATCTTTTAACCGTATTAAACGTTGCCCATGGCACACCACGTGGAGGTAGATCTAAACTTGTGAGCCTAATTTTTAAAACCATTTTAACAAATTTTGCTCCATATGTTTTGTCATCTTGTGATTTGTGGTTTTGTGGTTTCTCGGTGCAAGAAAAATCAGGCGTTGCTTAAGAAAACGTTAAAACTTTAGATTTTGTTTTATTTGATATTTTGGAAGGGTTCTAATATAGTACATTTATTAAACTCTATAAAATAGGCAGATGGAATAATAATAATCGGATTCGTGGGGCAATAATGATACTACTTTTGTATAGCATTAAAATTTTCCTCTTGCAAATAACTCTCACATTATCTCGAAATACTATAGTAATCAGTCGGTTAACGTTAATTCTCACTTCACTTTTGGAACAATAAAAATGCTTCATAAGTAATAAATTAATTTTGTGCTCGGAAAAAGAATGGGATTTTCGAATTTAGGAGGTCATTTTGCTAAGTTATGATAATTATTTTTAAAATTTAAGACATGCTGCAGTTGACCACTTCGGCGTAGTGCTGGAGAAGAGCGAAAACCTCGAGTACCCTTTACTCAAGGTAACTGCTTGCGACCTTCCCTAAGACTTTTGGAACCATGGATTTTTCGAGTAGTCTACTACACATTAGGAAGAATGTTAGTTCAAAAAAAATCAGTAAAAAAAAATCTAAGTTGGTATCTTCAGTTCGCGCATGAGGCTGAAAGTGAGAAAAAATATGTTAAAAAATGAATGTTTCAAAAAATTACAAAATTAGTTTTTTTGTATTATTTAAAAATTCAAAAGCTATTTATTGTCAGTATATAGCTTAGCTTGAGTCTAAAAAATATTTTATAGCTTTTGCGTAAGATCTTTAGTTCGCGCATACGCCTTAGATTGGGCAGGAGATTTTAGCCCGATTTAAGGCGTATGCGCAAACGGAACTTTTTATGTAAAAGCTATAAAATATTTTGTTAGGTTCAAACTACGCTATATACTGACGATGTATGGCTGTTTTGTTATAGAAATATAAAAAACGAATTATATATATGTATGTTTCTTTTTTTGAAAAATTAAATTTTTAACAGAATTTTTCAAATTTTCACCTTTATACGCCTATTGAAAAGTCAACTAAGATTTTTTTTATTATTTTTCCCCAATTGAGGATACCGAACTTAAACTTTTTAGCGAAAACGCGATTTCGAAATAAAGAAATTGAAATTTTCGATCCACCCTACTACACATGTACTCGGTAGGTATTTGATTATGAGTTCAAAGCCTTATCTACTGAGCTTTCCACAGAAATAAAGAACATCAAAATTAGTCGTTCTTGGGATCTAGCGTATGTGTATAATTGCAAAAATGTCCTGTCTAGACGTACTTTCAAAACCCTGGAAAGGTCTAAATCAGAGGGTTAAAGTTTTTACTGTTAAGATAGCAATGCTGGAATGAAGAAGTTACTTTCAGATAAAAGACAAGTATATTTACATCTGCAATCGCAAACTGTCGTAGCCAAAATATATAATCCCCGGAGAAACTGCGACTAGACATAAGATTAATACTTATTTTTTTAATTAAAAGTTAGGCTGTGAAAATGAAGACAGGTTGTAAAGTCGTAGATGTTAAACTGAAATTTCTAGTTAACCGTAAAAATTTTCGACTTTCTGGAAACGATAAATGTTACGCATAATTTAATTCTGAACAATTTGATACCTTATTTAGTACCATACGAAGAAAACTTTTCAAGTTATCGTAAACATGCGTAACCTTTCCCCATAGAGATTTATGTTAACATCAGCTGTTTAAACCTCTTTTTCTCAGGTGCCGTTTCGTCGATTTCTCGTTTTGCGTGCATGATACTTCAGAAAGTTTCTTATATATTTCCGTAAAACTTTTAATGCATTTTTGTCTGGTTAATTTTTATGATCTGAACCTAAATTTATTTATTTTTTTAAACGTATTTTATTTTTAATTTTGTAAGTTAATATGAAAATTTTCTAAAATTTCCGTCAAAAAAATTTTTTTTTCAATAATACTGACTTTCATTTTCAGTTAAAATTTAGGTTAAGATGATAAAAATAAATCAGACAAACATACATGAAAAATTTTACGCAAACATATAAAAAACTTTCTGAAATATCATGCACGCAAAACAAGAAACTGGCATCTGAGAAAGAGATGCTTAAACCGCCGCTGTTAACATGAATCTCTATGGGGAAAGTTTAAGCATTTTCAGGATAACGTGAAAAGTTTTTGGCGTATGGTAATAAATAAGGTATCAAATTATTCAGAAGTAAATTATACATAACAGATATCTTTTCCAAAAAGTCGAAAATTTTGACGGTTAAAAGTCCTTAGACCCCTTAACAAAACATCACTAACAACCACTATTCCGAACCCAACTTGCCTTGGCCCTGAATGTTACTTCTAAGAAACCTCATTAAAAAAAAAATAAGTAATGTAGTCTTTCACAGCACAAATTGTTTTTTTTATTTATTTTACTTTGTTATTTTTATTCCTTAACAGGAGGAAAATCAGGAATTGAAAATCATCGTCTTCTGTAAAAACTGTTTAAATTGACATTAACCAATGTCGTAATTTTGCGTTTCTAATAACAATCCGCTTATTAATAAATCGACATTGAAGTGAAAATTTCTTCATTTGTCTAATTGTATCTTTCACAGAAAATGTCAAAACATCCTCCAGGAAATTTTCTTAATCAAAGTATTTCTTTACGTTGAGCTGCACTTGAATTAAAATTAGTCCAGATGTGCGCTTTTTGTGTCTCGAGGGCATTTTGATTTGCAGAAATAGTTTAATTAGTTCAATAATTACTTTGAGATACTTTTGTTTTCAATAATGTCTGAGGACATTAAGCTAAATAGCATATCATTTAAAATTCAGAGACGTTAAACTAATTGCAAGTTATTTTTAATTAAGTGAAATAAATAAAGTTTTACATTTAAAATATAGTTACTGTCATATTAAACACTAGTGGCACTCGCACGGCTTTGCCCGTAGTAGAAAATTAAAAGGCCTTTTGTTTCGCCTGTATATTTACAAAAAATATATGGTGAATTTCTCGCCATTTGGCTTGCCCATGTTACGATTCCTCGTTATGATAACTTGGAAATTTACTCGTCCATCTTACGATAATTTTGCTCGGGAAATTTCTTAAATTTGGAAAAGAAAAAGAACAAAATCAAATTTTCGAAAAATCGCTTCGAGGTGCATACTCCCATGCTACAAAATAATTCTGTGCCAAATTTCATGAAAATCGGTCAAACGGTCTAGGCGCTATGCGCGTTACAGAGATCCTAACAGACAGAGGGAGATTTCAGTTTTATTATTAGTAAAGATAGTTATGTGCTGCAAATTTTGAATAATATGCTAAATTTTAAATATTGATACACTGTATAGTGAAACTTTCAAGGGAGCAACACCACGAGTTCAAATTAAACTTGATATTAATTGTTTTAAAACACGCAAATGGAATAAGTGCATTATTAAATTCATAAGTAAAGAGTTTTTCCATTTTTACTTTGAAAGCACTTTGAGCCACTGTCTGAACATGAAATGATATAGAACATTACAAAGTAGCAAAGTTCTGCTTGGTTTTAAGCCCTTAAAACTTACAGTCTATATAAATAGTAAAACAAGGTATATGTGTGCATATATGTTTGTGTGTATGTAATTTTTTTCCCTATACAAATCCACAGTTTACTTCTGATCTCAATCAAACTCGAGAGGGAGGTAGTTGTGCACCCGAGAAGGATCATAAGGGGGTTTCCGAACGCCCCAAAATAACCGAACCGTTCTAATTTTAATTTTAGGACCCCAAAAATGATTTTTTTTTTTTTTGGCATGAGGGAGAAAAAATGCAAGAAAAAATTATAATAAAATATCTATGGAAACCCCCTCATTTTTCATTCTCAGGTAAAATTTGCTTTAATGTTCCAAGGTAATTAGAACGTGAGTTATAACTGTTTTTAACGAATTGTGAGCTTAAATATTGGTACGCCTTCAATTAGAAATACTTTAATGAGCGCGGCCATTGTTGAACAATGCTTTCATTAAAACATGTAACGTGAAGAAGATCATTGAGAACAAAGATATTCTGATATTTTTCTCGAATATGAACAAATAAAATTCTGGCTTTTGTTTGAGGCTTTTCCTGTAATCAAGGGACTTAAAATTTTGCGTTTTTTTAATTTTTCCGCAAACTGTCGAGAAAGTTTACAGATTTTTTTTTGTTCAAGCATTATAAATGAACACACGTGTTATGTGGGAGGAAAATAAGACCATTAATATTTTTTTGTTATCAGCTACTATTGCTCTTCAAAAGCTAAAACTAAACTAAATATTTTAGTTGGAAGTACATAAAAAATTAATTGCAAAAAATACTCCTATATTATAGGTAATAATATAAAAAATGATTGCGGATCATTAAATCTAAAATCTGAAATGTTAAGATAGAAATATTTTAAAAACTGAAATGCAAGGAAAGTTGACTTTTTTTTGTTTTTCAAATTTTTCTAGACAAAAAATATGGCAGCGGTTTTTTTGAAAGTTGATATTTGTAGAATCCACTGATGCTGTTCCCGGAATATCGATTATACACTTGATATTGACAATATAAGACAAACCTGCTTATTAGTGGTTGGGAATTCATAACAAGTCGTTTATATTATTTATTTTCAGGGAGGAAATCTTAAAAAGTCACTCTCCCCAACTTTTAAAGGGCATGTAGAATAATACACAAAACATGTCGAAAATGAGAAAGAAAAGAAAAATCGCTCTTTATGCTATATTCAATACTGTAACATTCGTCATGATCGATGGTAGCATTTCAGTATTTGACATTTCGATTAGGTCTATTATGGATTTGTAAGAAAATCTTTGAGTTTCCCAGTCAGGCACTTTAAATATACTATGTTTAAAGTTTTTTTAATGTTGCACAACTTCATGCAATATTTAGTAAGACTTTTTTTTTTCATAAAACTCATTTTCTCACTATGCACTTTAATTTTCATATTCTCTTTTCTAGTTTCTTGGTAGATCCTTAATGAAACTCTTGATACTGATGAACTCAAACTGATGAGCACATAACTAGTAAACAAAATTTAAGTGTTTCAGTAATGGGCGAATCTGATCTTAGTTGTTTTTTGACTATCCTTTCTAAAAAATATAATTTGCAATTGATGATAAAGTATAAGCTGAATTTTGCAGACCATAAAAAATAAAACATGCGGCAGTTGAATAGTTCGATTCATTTTCATTTAAAGCACATTGATTTGTGCTTTTGTTTCTGTAGTTCAGACGAATCTTTCTACAGTGATTTGTCAGTTATCCATCGTTTAATTTTAATGCCGCTTGAATTGGTAAGCTGAAATTTGATTATATTTTACGAAAATGATGTTGAACGCTATAACTTTGTATTTTTGAATAGATTTGATTTTAGCAAAGGTGACCGGTTTTAGTTTTTAGTGTGCCCATAACTAAATGGGTGATCAAAGCCGGTCAAACCAGAGCATTCCAATTTAGGTCAAAATATATGAATCAAAGTTTAAAATTAGTGACAATTTCTCAGCTTTAAAAGTAAGATTTCTAAGTTTTAATACCGTGATAATTTGTTTTTTCTATGAACTAGGACTACAAAATCACAGTTCAACAGCACTCTAAATTTAAAAACGTACGTTAACATTGCCCGTAATTACTCACGTAACATGCTTGAAATAAAGTTTTTGTGTGTGTTTGCAGCAATTTAATTACTTCTTAATGCAAAATATTGTATTAATTGTCCCAAAATGTGGCAGATAGAGTAGATATAGATAGAATAGATAGTAGGTATCTAAAATCTGCCTTTTGTTTTTTACAACAAACAAATTATTTATGTGACATTCACCAAAACTCATATATTCCATATAACGTGGATAAATATGCAAGATGGTTTACTTTTCGGGACAAACGTTCAAACGAAACTGAAAACATTTTTGAAATGAGAAAACAAATCTTCGGCATTTTGAATTCGTTCGATTAAAACAAATTTGAAACTTAAAATATGTTTAAAAATATGAGTTGGAATAAGCAAAATTTTATGAATTTTGAATATTTAATATATTTCAGCTAAAAGCAATAAAAATACAAAAAAAAGCTACTTGGAGATACTAAAATAAAGAGATAAGAGGCGTAACGGACAAAAAAATGTCATATCCTGTAAAATGATAGATGTGTATAACTGAAATCATAGCGTGTGTTTGTATTTTTGCGTTTAATAAAATTAAAACAATCTTTAAGAGATTAACCGAGCAAGTTTCTCCCTGCACAAATACTTTGCGAGCATTTGTTTTTTAAATTTTTTTTTCTTGAATTTATTGCAGAAGATACTCAGATACTCAGATTTATTTCAGTGAAAGATTAACTTTCAAAACTGAAAAATAATAACTACAATATTTCGTATACATAGGAAGTTAGAAAATATTCTATCCCAGTTATTCCTTAACAACCTTTTAAGAGAGAGATTCAGATAAAGATCAGTTTTACGTAGCAACAAGTAAAGAATCTCTGCAAAACATATTTTTTGCTTTTATGCCGCAAGAATTTCATATTCAGCTATCCATCAGACTCTAAAGTTTTTTTGCCTCCTCATCGGTTTTGGCGGAAATCGAAAACGCATTAGTGGTGCAATTACTCATTGCAGATTTTTCTCACGTTCTTCCGTAAGGAAATTTTCAATCGATTACACTGTATACATCGAAGAATGTTTTGAAATAATTTACAGTTTATAAATTATTACTAAATGTTATAGTTGATTTTTTCATACTATTTTTATTTTAAATGGCAAAGAGCATAACAAACTGATAACAAAGACAACAATAACTAAAAACAAAGAACAGGGAAAAATATAAGTGATTGTCTTATTCGATATCTTGCTTCCCAGTACCACTCAACCAAGTAAATCATATGATGTGCAGAAGGAAATTTTGTGACCATCGGTGAAGACGAAACCCTTGCAAAGGGTACAGTGTGGATCCCTTATAGGCACCAATTTTAAAAAGATGTCTAGCCTGGCAGTCAAGTTGTACATAATGTCTTAACATAGCAACCGCATCTCGTCGAGGTCGCTTAGGTATGCATACAATGTACCAGACTGCCCGGTTATTACATGCAGGATCGTTCTAATTAAAACTCAGTACTCTGGATTAGTGAATAACCGAGCTGAAGGACCAAGCTGATCTCATTGAAGCTAAGAGCGTCAACAAAGTGGTAGATAAAAGGAATGTATCTCACCTGCGAGTGTCCGCAGCATGGTGCGGTTCGACTCGAAGATTAAGGCAAAGCTTGGTGTATTCATTAGTAAGTTACCGCCCCTAAGCCAGGTCTGAGGCTGAACAGCATGCAACATACTAGACTTCCCGGTTTTGACACCCAGATACTGCAGTTTCGTTCTTATTAGAACGCATCAGTTTCGAATAGTGAATAACCGATATAGAGGCAGACATTATATCATTAAAGCTGAGAGCACTAACAAACTAGTAGATTGCCCAGAGCCGTGCATGTTTTTGGAAATGGTTAGAGCATTCAGTTCCTTTTAATGTCGAGTAGAAAACTTATTTTTGTTCACCTCTTTTACTGTTCCGAATGGGACATTCCTTTGTAACACCCATGCGAAAGAGTTCTAAATATATTTTCCGAATTATACGTTGTCTAGAACACATCACATGGAGGTATATTAAAAGTGGTACCTGACTGTTGAAATTTATTTATTTTCGACGTAAAAAAAAGAAAATGAATAAGGGCAGGATATAAAGATGAATACTTCAACTTTAGAAAACAGAAAATCTTCCGCCTATCATTTTCCTTATCATTTCGCCAATCTGTATGAATTCATAAACTACACGAAAGCGCAGATCTTAACCCCAGAGAAGTCGCGTTTCCTATTGTTACGCTAGTGTTTGCGCTTCGGTCTTTTCACCGCCGTAGCGATCCGTGAGACGAAAGCAGAAGAAATAAAGTGCCGGGGAGAAAATGACACCTGACTAGGATGGCGCGTTATTGGTCAAAATCCCAACATACATTTCCAAAAGCTATGCAACCTTAAAATACCGAAGAAAAATTCTCAAAACAAAGTGTGTGGGCTGGGGAGAGAGTCTAACCTTCAGCTAAACAGATGGGCCCAATCATTAGAATAAGGGGTGATGTGACAGAGCGAAATATCTGAAAACGGGCGAGGAATCGACCGAAGCGCGACTTCTCTAATATTATTATTATTATTAACATATGGCTAATATTTTTTAGCTATTGTATATCCTACGTATCGTTTTTTACCTATTATTCGGATTATCCACGGTTTTCGCTTGTCTGTTGTTACCGTGTCACCCTATTCTACGGATATTTGAGAGTATACTGTACCACTTTACACGTTAAATATACTCAGAAATTTGCATAAAATATCTAAATATCTATAAGCAGCATATTTCTTAATTTGATTTGGGATAATTTACCTTTAGTTATGAGTAAAGAAGTATTACATGCATTTATTTTGGGAAAAAAACCGTGCGCCATTTTTTTAAACGTTTGTTAAAAAGGTAAAATTGTTTCCCCATCCTCTCACATGTTTGTATATCCCTATCAAAAGAAAAATACAATCATTTTGCCATGGACATGACTTAGTCTTCATCTTTTGTTACCCAGAAAGAAACTCCGGATACATACGACCGAAGCGCGACTTCTCTAGGGCTAATAATGTAACAACTGTTGTTTTTTTCAGACGTGTTTTTAATTGTCTGCCTTATGAAATAGTGTGCATTTCACTTCATTCGCATTAATTTAGCTGCTTTTCTTACTATTTAATGCTATTAAATATGACATACTATGTGTCGCCGCCTCAGAGCAACAGTAAGATATCTTAGTATCATTTCTGGGAGTAGATATCTTACTGTTGCTCTGAGGTGACGATTACAAGACTCCTGTACCGACCAATTACTTAGTTCATCGATTTTTAATGCTTACGTTAATGGTATTACAAATGATTTTTTTTCTTTATTTTAAACATTTATTTTATTTTATTTATTATTTATTTATTTGAAATGATTTTTCTACTACTTCTAACAACATGTTATTGGCACGATTTTTTTTTTTTTTTTTGAAAAACGTAGGATTGTTATAAAACGCACTATGATTAGCCCAGCATTTTAAACCAAAAAAAAATCACTACGGTGTAAGTCATCTTATTTTGCAAAACTTTGATTTTGTTTGCTTAAATGGCAATTTTGAAACGTTAAGCGAAGTTTTTCCCCAACACGAGTAGGAAAAGTTTTTTTTTTGTAATATGGTAGTCTGATTATTTTAGAACGCACAATTTGTTTAAAAATAATAAATAGGTTTGAAAATAGAATCAGTTTGTTCTATTTGTTTTTCAAGAATAATATTTTCTAAAAATTAATAATATGTTCATAATATTGCGTTACTTAAAATGAATGCTTAAAATACTAAAAGGAAAGCCCATGTATCTCAAATCAAATTTATTTCACGGCTGTGATAAAATCAATTTACTGGAAATAATTAAATTCTTTCAGTAAAGGTAAACAGACTAAGAAGATCTGAGAAGTGATCTGCAAACACAGCTACTACTCTGTAGTTGACCATTATTTACACTGCTGATTACAGCCGTTTAAAACCTTGTAAAAAAGAAAAAAAAAAGAAAGAAAGGGGGGAAAAGAAAACGCGTTGTGTTTTAGCAATCAAAGATACTTTATTTTAAAGAAGGCATTTTCAGCTTTTTTTAAACATCAATACATTACCTTTTTTTTCACTTTGCTGCCAAAATTTTACAAAATATATAAAAAGAAATAAAAACATAAAATAATGAATAAAAGCCTAAATATCACTAAACTCAAAACGTCACCCAGAAATGATTAATTTAAAAAATGCTCAGTACAAGTTCCTTATTTTTACATTTATTTAAAAATCATTTTTCAGTAAATCGTGCTTTGTTTTCTTTAAAATTTCGCATTTGTATATAGTTATAATATTTGTTTTTCAAATTGAGAAATTATATGAAAAGCATTTTTTTCCCGAATTTTACCATTTTATAACTGCTTTTTGTAAAGAAAGTGCCAGGCACAACAATTCATTGAAAATAGACATAACGTTCTTTAAATATTCCAGAATAATAATTATCGCAGGAATATGAAAACATTATGCAACTGTAAACATATATTCTCATTACCAGAGAAGATTTGACAATAGTTCCTTTTGAAACGAGGCTAGCCCAAAGTGCACTACGAACTCTTATTAGAACAGGACTGGGGTTTGTATCATTTTCAACCTCCAAACCATTCTCTGCCGCTTTTACGGTAGTAGCACCCTCCGAACAAAGCGCTATATATATATATATATATATATATATATATATATATATATATATATATATATATATATATATATATATATATATATATATATATATATATATATATATATATATATATATATATATATATATATATATATATACTGAAGTGACAAAAGTCATGGGATACGTCTTAATGTCGTGTAGGTCCTCCTTTCGCCCGGCGAAGTGCAGCAACTCGACGTGGCATGGACTCAACAAGTTGTTGGAATTCTTCTGCAGGAATATTGAGCCATGCTGTCTCTATAGACGTCCATAATTGAGAAAGTGTTGATGGTGCAGGATTTTAGGCACGAACAGACCTCTCGATGATGTCCCATAAATGCTGGATGGGATTCATGTCGGGCGATCTAGGTCGCCAGATCATTCGCTGGAATTGTCCAGAATGTTCTTCAAACCAATTGCGAACAGCTGTGGACCGGTGACATGGTGCATTGTCATCCATAAAAATCCCATCGTTGTTGGGGTACACGAAGTCCATGAATGGCTGCAAGTGATCTCCAAGTAGCTGAACATAAGCATTTCCAGTCACTTTTTTGGTTCAGTCGCACCAGAGGACCAAGTCCATGCCATGTAAAAACAGCCCACACCATTATGCTGCCACCACCAGCTTGAACAGTGCCTTGTTGACAATTTGGGTCCATGGCTTCGTGGGGTCTGCGCCACACTCGAACCCTACCATCAGCTCTTAGCAACTGAAATCGTGACTCATCGGACCAGGCCACGGTTTTCCATTCATCTAGGGACCAACCGATATGCTCACGTGACCACGAGAGTCGCTGAAAGCGATGTCGTGCTGTCAGTAAAGGCACTCGAGTCGGTCTTCTGCTGGCATTGCCCAAGGAAGACAAATTTCGCCGCACAGTCCTACCGGACACGTCCCTCGTACGTCCCACATTGATTTCTGCTGTTATTTGACGCAGTGTTGCTTGTCTGTTAGCATTCACAACTCTACGCAGACGTCGCCGGTCTCGGTCGTTAAGTGCACGCGGTTGACCACTGCGCTGTCCATGGTGGGATGTTATGCCTGAAATTCGATACTCTCGGCACACTCTTGACACAGTGGACCTGGGAATGTTGAATTCCCTGACGATATCCGAAATGGCATGACCCATGCGTCTAGCTCCAACTAACATTCCGCGTTCAAAATCTGTTAATTCCCGTCGTGCGGTCATAATCACGTCAAAATCTCTTCACATGAACAACTTGAACACAAATGAAAGCTCTGCGAAAGCACTACGCATTTATACCTGTTCTATGCGATGCTACTGCCATATGTATATTTGCATATTGCTATCCCATGAATTTTGTCACTTCAGTGTATACACTGATCTCTACCTGTAGAGCAAAAAACCCTATGTACAGTGGTGGTAAAAAAATTGCATCACCTGCTCCGCAAAGGAGAGGAATTCCATCCCGACTGCATCCAACACACAGTCAAGCATCCAGTATCACAGATGATTTGCGGATGTATTTCTGATCAAGGAGTTGGTTGGCTTCACTTTGTGCAAGGAACAGTAAACGCTCAGGTGTATATTGGCATTTTGGAGGAGAAATTCCTTCCCACTATCCGAGACTTTACTTCAGTTCCAAACGTCATTTTCCAGGATGATTTTGCTCCGTGCCATAGGGCAAAACTGGTAAGTAACAATTAAAAAACTTTTATCCTGCCATTAGACTTAAATTGACATGGGGTTAAGTATTTTTTTCCTCTAAACTCACACGCAGGTTCAGAAACGGAAAAATGAGCATGGGGTCAGCAGTTTGCCTTGGCACGAAAACAGCCCCGATCTACGTAAACAATTATCGGTTTAATGCTGTTAAATGTTTTTTTTTTTCATAAGTTTTGCAGAATTTCACATACATTCATCTTTAATCGGTCGACCAAAACTTCTCACATAATCCCATTCTCGTAAAAATGCAAGGGTGATGCAATTTTTTTTTACCAGCACTGTATATGTATGTTTTTGGAACAAGTTAAAGTGTTTGTTTCCCCCAACCACTGGCAGATCAGTTCCTAACATGTTGATCAAGTGATACAATCCAGCATAAAGATTGGTTTTTTTTTTTTTTTTTTTTTTGCAAAAAACTTCGCTGTAAACTATATTGAAACTTGTGCAGATCGGTGTTTGTGAATAAGAAACTGACATCAGATTAACCATCATAAATTAAAAAAAAAAAAAAAAAAAAAAAAAAAAAACACTAACAATAGTTATGGTAGGTACAATACTACTATAACTATTAAGATCTAACTATTTCATAGGACCCACATTTAAATCATGTTGAGAAAATGCTTAAAATTTAAAACTTTGCTTAGTATAATTTTACTAGACATTTACAACTTTAAAGCATACCGCATATTAACCGGAAATTTTAATAAAACATTTGGTTTCATTTCGGTACATCCACAACGCGATAATCAGAAGTTTTATGTTTGCACTCTACGAGTTACAACAATATTTCCCGTGAAAACATCACCACACAAGAGAAAACTTTCAGCAAGTTAAAATATTCCAAAAATATAATTTCAAACGCGAACAGATTGTCCACAGCTGCTTTAGCTTACAATGAACCGTGTCTTAGCTAATTATTTACGGGTAGTTTGTTCGTGAAAGTACAATACCTCTAACAATGCCTCTATTAAACATTGCATGAAAAGTGTAGTATAGAACATGAGTAGCTATAAAGTCGCGAATCTGGAAGTTTGAAAAGCCTAAAAGCCATTTCCAAAAGAAAAGTTTAAAATATTTTATAAATATATTGTTACAAATTCTGTAAATAGTAATTATTGTAGTAACGTAACCTGTAAATAGTTTCCCGTAATGAATATACAGCCCCTATACATTCGGCTGAAGTATACGAACCCCCTATTCTTTTTTTTTTCTTATTTCATTCACGGATTTTATCAATGAAAGTGTAGAACAGTGTAGCATTTTCTGGAATATTTGAGAGATCTCTTTTCGCTGTTTATAAAAGCGTCCCGCGTGATAAAAAGTTAGTTTCGATTGAGAATTCGTACTGAGAGTGTATTAGCTCTGTTTATTGCGAGGCATTTCGCTGTGTTGTTTTCGTATTTGGAAGTAAATACGTGTGTAACCGTTGAGTTTACGGTGTTGAGTGACATTTGCTTAATTGCTGATGATTAATTTAGCAGTTGTTAACGATTTCTTCTGTACATAGTGTAAATAAAGCTCCTGTGTTTTTATCAAGAACTGTGTCGTCCTTTCAAGAAAGTTGGAAGTCTCGCCGGATCCGTTACAATATTTAAATATTGTCTACAATGCATAATATTAAAAGAAATTGTTTGCAGTGAAAAAACAGTTAATTTTGAAAACACGTTCGAGTTAAAACTCCGTCGCAATTTGACGTTCTGAAGAAGAAAAAAAAAGATAATGTATTTTATTTTTATCATTGTTATTTTTTTTATCCGAAAAGGAAATTTCAGAAAAATCATCCGATGAAAAATGTCACTATCCGATTTGACAGGGCAAAAAAGTAACTTTCTGTTAAAAAAAAAACGCATAAATAAAATAACAAGCAGAAACTAATCAATAAAGACGCACAAACACACAAAAAATGTTTTTGAAAAAATATGAACAAGATTAATTTTTACTTTATTGAATATTGTTCGTAACGCGTTAACCGCATTTTAATGTTTCGTTCGTAAAAAATGAGTTTTTCTTCTCTTTCTAGTGTTAAAAAGTTTTCTCTATTATGGGCGAATTTCTGCTATGCTAATGACAGCAGAATGATTGCTAAAAATGACATTGTTTGGCTAATCGCTGAGTAATGATTAGTGCGCTTTTTTAGGGCAAATGTTAAGTTTCAACTTTAAAGAATAGTTTTCAAATTTAACAAGAACTATTTAGGATATTCAGCAACAATTACTAATATCTTTACTTGCTTAAGAAAATAACTCAAAAGCTATGGCTTTGAATAGATATATAAAAGGAAGATTCTTAAAATATGAAGTAGGTATATAGACCGGGGTACGTTTACGCATGGGGATGTTTACGGAGTGCCCTTTTAATCAAAACGAGTTATAACAGGAGAGCCAACAGTTATAACAGATTGATGCTACTCCCTAGCAAATATTCTCACCAGTTTTTGAGCATTAGTCGAGCTTTGATCCAGCATGCAGAAAGAATAATCTGTTTTTTACCAAGGTGAGTAAATTTTGTGTCAAACGTTTTATATATATATATATATATATATATATATTAGAAAAATTTTATCATTTTCTGTATTTGTACGAACTGAAATGTTATTAAATTTTGTTGCACGTTAAAAATAAATCTAAACTTCGTGACGGGGCAAGTTTACGCGTTGAACGTCGGAGCACCTTTACGATCGTTCTTACTTTGTCTTACTTAAACGTGCCCTTAAACCCTTTTTTCGCTCCAAACTGTCTCCAACATTTTAATTTTTTCTGACTATTCAGTCTTGAAAATTACCATAATTTTAACTAAATAACACATTCGTAACTTATAGCTTACAATCACGTAGTGCTGTCTTCATGCCCCTTCAGCTTCAACTGTATACACTATTCAGTCTGTAAGAAATTTGCTTTATTTTAGCGATGGTAAGACGTTATGTTAAAAACACTAACGGAACCACGTTAGGTGTCAAAATAAGTATGCGTAAACGTGCACCGTGTCCGGCGCATGTTTACACAACCGACTGGGACTCAAAAATATTTTTTTTAACGGCTAAAAGTACAAGCTGAGCAACATCTGAATAGACCAATTTTGATTCCATTAACTGCTTCATAAAACCGCAATGCCTAAAACTTCCTAAGTTAAAACATAAAAATTAGAAAATTCATTGAAAAAATCCTCGTAAACGTGTTCCGGTCTACCCTACGTTAATTAAAAGTCATTCAGTTCAATTTTTTTTTAAATTTATATCAATATGATAGAGATATATTAGCAAAAAAAACTTTGTGTTTGATAGAAAGTATCTTCTTCACAATATGTATACATATGCTTATAGCGACTTTTATTTTGATTGCATAATGATTACGTATTATAAGCTTTTGCGGAATATTTCCTGCATATTACTTAAAAGAAAAACTAATCTTTCACTGAACACAAAAACACTGTGGAGAAATTTAGGAAAATAACAAAAAACGATGCAAAAATAAAATAAAACTATTGTTTTTCCGCATGATGAATCACTTCTGTGATGT
This sequence comes from Uloborus diversus, assembly GCF_026930045.1. Taxonomy (NCBI): domain Eukaryota; kingdom Metazoa; phylum Arthropoda; class Arachnida; order Araneae; family Uloboridae; genus Uloborus; species Uloborus diversus. Next base: position 182,700,992 of record NC_072734.1, read on the forward strand.
GTATTATTCAAGTCACTTAAGCGAAAAGATGGATTTTATTTCGCAAATGTAAACAATAAAAGGAATAATCTTTATTTTAGAAATATCTATGCATCAATTTTATTAAATAAATTTACCGCTTTAGATCCCAAAAGTTTTCCACTAAACTTCGAAAATAAATGATCATCGCGTTTTCTGTTTCAAAGCTTTTTTTTCGAAACTTGGAGTCAAACGTTTTACTGCACGTACGCAAAGAATTAATCATTACGAAAGAAAGTACTGAAAAGTTAGAAAACAGATTATATATGCTTAAATAAAATATGTTCCGTTTTAAAGCCAGAAAACGGATTCATTAATTTTATCATTGTTAAATATTATTTCATATTCCTTAAGGAAACTACATGAAACCACGTAGAGTAGCTGTATTTTCCTGTCTTATGTTCTGAATGATATAAGGGCAAAGCATTATTGTGCATGTGTCGACATTATTATATGAAAAACAAAATAAAATGCTAACAAGGAGTGCGCCATTAGGTACTTTGTTAACATAGTTGAATTAAAAAATAAAAAAAATACCTTACCCGGAAAACGAATGTAGTCATGTGCCTGTCTGGTGTTAAACAGTGTAATCGTAACCTTGAAGATATTATACCCATCAAGCAATGTGAGGGTTCAGTCCTTTTTTTTTACGTAAAACATAGCAGTCAGAGACAATTTTAAACTCCGTTCAAAGCACATAAATCCGAAATGTTTGCAAACGTTTCTACTTCTTTAAGTATTTCTAACTCAAAGTAGGTGTATTTCTTTTCGTGGTCTGAAAATTTCCTCGACATATAGAATAAAGAATGCATTTTATTGCTTTGTTCAAATTTTTGAAGCAAGACTGCCCCCAATTCATAAACCAATGCAACAGTATATATCTGAGCTGCAAAACTTTGATTAAAAATATTTAGAACTGATTGATTGGAAAGCAAATACTTCAATTTTTGAAATGCAGCTTTCTGATTAGCCTGAAAATTAAATGAAGTTTCCTTGCGTAGGAGGTCACTGAGAGGTTTCGCGATAAATGAATACGGGGGGGGGGGGGGGATAAACTTCCTAAATAGCCAGCAAGGCCAAGAAACCGACGTTCGTCCTTGATATGAGTCCTTGATAAATAACAAAGGATATCTTTAGTTTTCCATGGGGAAGGAAGTGTTCTCTATTTCCTGTAACAAGTCCAAAGAATTAAATCTGATGCTTTAAGAATTGATATTTTTGCATATCTACTTCAAGTCCGTAATTTACGAGTTACTACACAAACAAGTTTTAAATACTTGAGCTCTTCCAATTCTTCAGCACAAGTCATTGATTGTCAAAACAATTTGCAAAAATAAACTTATTTACAAAATAATATGTTTTTTTAGAAACAATTTGGCATATAATCAATTACTGTTGTTTGCAGCAGATTTGAAACTATTTTCTTGATGGCTGTTAAATATGTCTTTAAATTCAAAAAAAAAGTGTACAAGTTCTTGAATATAGACAACTTTTATGGACTAGTCTTGTTGGATCATCTCTAGTGGAACGTGCAGAGATATTGGTGAAATAAAATAAAAATATATCAGAGAACTTCGTATAAGGACAACGTATTAAGAGAGCATTTTAGTTCAAATTTGAATGCATTTTCTTTTCATAAATCTTTAATGCAAAAGGAGTACAATAAATACACAGGTTTCAGATGCAAGCTAAAATTGAATTTTTAAGGCATATTTTAAAATTTCCCAATGTCAACTTAAAATGGAGTGTATTTTTTAGAGTTACTGAAACATTTTTAATATATATCATTAGATATCGTATTTATGGAAGTAAGGGCATAAAAAGGTTATAACTTCAAGAAAATATATCAAAGGCAACGTATTCTGGAAGGTGATGATTTGTTTTTCTGCTCGTTGTGAAAAAAAAAAAAAAAAAAAAAAAAAAAAAAAAAAAATAAGCGAATTGATTTATCTTTCTTTGGAAAATCAATCGTATAAATTAAGCTATTTCTTCACTTTAGATTCTTTTATCTTTATCTTGGATTGAAAGTGTAAAAACAGAAATCGAAATATACTTCCAAATGGACTTCTCTTAAATTGACACGTAAAGTAATGAAATCGAGGTTATATTGATAAATCGTACTTGAATTTAAGAATCTATTTTGTGAAGAAATAAAACTGTACAAAACGGATCTTATCTTTTTATTTGTTTTTTTTTTAATTTCCTTTTTGGTTTTTTATGTCTTTTACTAAAAATATCAACAAACACATTAACAAATGTACAATTTTTTTTTAAACGATTACTATGATTAAAGATACATTCGAATAAATTTAGGAATGAAGAAACACAATTGTGCTAAAAAGTAAAATAAAACATTACAACATTAAATAGCTCAAATTTTCATATGCGTGTATGGAGCGAACGAATACACGAACTTTGGACGTTACAAAGAACCCTTTTTGAATACGCAAAAGATACAAGTTTTTAAAAAAAGGCATCCGCCAATAGTAACTTTTTCTATTATTTCAATAAATATAATTTGTCCAAAAATATGTGTAGAGATAGAGGAAGTAACTGCATTTTAATAGTTTAGAGGGGCAAAAAAGTTTTAAACGATTTCATATTTTAATACTTATGATATGTAACATGCTTTTTGCCTTACATAAATTGTACAAAATTAATTCGTTTGTTTCATTTTTATAGGGTTTAACTTTGTAGTCAACAATAGCACCGAAAGCAATTAATGAGCACATTTAAAAAAAATAACGTATCATAGTTAAGCAGACCTACTGTTTGATATTTAAATTTGCGACCAAAAATTTGCGCATGCAATAGGACTTTTCTGATTTTATCAAAATAGGGGTGAACGTGATAAGAGAGGCAACGAATGCAAGTTAATTTATTTATTTCTTTTTCTTTTTTTTTGTTTAGGATTCTTTTTTTTAAATGTGTTGGTTTGTGTTAATGTTTTTAATTCCTTTTACAGAAAAGGAAGTACTGTATTCGCGAAAACAATTTCACTCAAAAATTGACCTTAAACTTCATTTTGCTTACCCCCGAATAAGTGTTGAGTTTTGGTTTCGACTCGACCACACGTGGATAAGTGCGTAAAACGTATACACACGCGAAATAACCATTTTGACGATTTCCTAGTTAACTACAACGAGTTTTCTCGTGACGTCTGTATGTATGTATGTGTGTATGTGCGTATGTGTCGCTTAACTCAAGAACGGTATGTCCTAGAACGTTGAAGTTTGGTACGTAGAGTCCTAGTAGGGTCTAGCTGTGCACCTCCCCTTTTGGTTACATTCGGGTGTTTCTAAAGGGGTCTTTTGCCCCTTTTTGGGGGGAAATCATTGTTAATTTCGATGTAAACTCAGGTGATGTTATAATTTGGCGGACACTTGGCGATATATCGCCAGTCTTTTTTAACTGGTTTTTTTAAACTGGTTTCAATTCGGCCACTGTTTGGTGATATTTAGAGAGTAAACTATTGAATCACATTAAAACTGCCTAATGAGAAATGACATGAAATTGGAGTAAAAGGAAGTCATGTGATGCACGCATCAGCTCGTTTTTTTTTTTCTTTACTTTTAATTACGTAGATTGCGAGGAAGTAGGTGTATATATTTATTCTAAGGTCATTTTCGAAAAGTAAATTCTTTAATCGGTAAATTTCCGTTCATTAAGAATAGTTATTTAAATTTTCTATTTTGACTTATTTTTCTAGAAAATTAAAAAGAATTATGGAAAGTGTACTAAACTTTACCAAAATCAACTTAATTCATGAAATTGAATTCATAAGCTCATAGGACATTACTTGTTTGTGTAATTTTTCGTATTTATTAAATGAGTTTTAGCGATAGAAAAATGTCTAAAATGAAAAAAAAAACTAGTATGTTGTGGCCATCACGACACTTTCTTCTATATTTCTCTTTTTTTTTTCTGATCCCTCCCCATGCTTGACGAGGAAGCAATATTCCCAACAAAAACAAAATTACACATGCAAAAACTTGACGACCATCCCAATGTCTGCATTATTGCAAAGAGCGAAAATTGAAAGTTATTTTAAAAGCCTTGCTTGAATTAATTACAAATATTTTATTTGTTAACAAACATAAGATGGCAACAGTTAAAAATTTTAAATCATTGAAATAATATTTCTGATCATTTCCATACAATTAAAATCACGAGAAATAAGCAGACGATAATCTATTACGATTTATCTTTCTTATTGTTGCACTAATAAAGTTATTTTTATTCGCTAAAAAATAATGATAATAAAAATAAATCAGCACCTCTTGGCGCGATTGGCGCCAAAATTGAACCAAAGCCTGTTTACATATGGATTAACATATATTCCAAATTTCAACCAGAACGTAGCATTACTTTTTGAGATAGGGCACTCACAATGGAAAAAAAGAACGGGCGATTGCGCTACCCTCTTTTTAGCTGTTGACACCAAAATAAAATCAGCTTTTATACCCACTAAGGGCTTTTTGCCGATAAATTTTTCTTTCATTCCGTTCATTATTTCTTGAGATACAGCAGTCACAATTGACGACAAAAAACGTTCTATAGCTCAACCCCCGTTTGAGTTATTGACACCATAATTGAATCAGCACCTGGTTCTGTTACTGGCAACATATGGACCAAATTTTGCTTGATTCTGCCAGTTACTTCCTGAGGAATAACAATCACGCGTAACTCAAAAAACGTCCCATTGCTCCACCCCCCTTGGAGGAATTCGCGCCAAAAACCAATGGGCACAAGTTCACATAGGGGCACATATGTGTACCAAGTTTCGTTCGATTTCATGCGGTAGTTTTTGCTGTAGAGCGGCCACAAAAAACTGGTCACACACAGACGTGACACACATGCACACACACATACACGCACACACATACACACACACATACACACACACACACACACAGACAGACATTTTCCAAAAATATTCGAAATGGACTCAGCACATCTCAAAACGTTCGAATCCGTCAAAATTCGAAATTCGAAAATTTGCACGAATCCAATACTTTCTTCTATATATTAGATATAGAAGAAAGTAAAAACGACGAGCTGATGTGCATCACATGACTTCATTTTACTTCAATTTAACGTCATTTCTCCATTACTGGCATTTTTAATGTGATTCAAAAATTCACTTTTTAAATATCACCAACAGTGGCCAAATTAAAACCAGATTTTAAAAAAAAAATCGCCAAATTTGTCGCCAAGTTGGCGGCAAAACTTGGCGACCAAAATATTGGCAAAAAAGCCAATTGTTTGCCAAATTAAAACACCACTTGAGTTTTCATCGAAATTAACAATGATTTCCCCCAAAAAAAGGGGCAAAAGACCCCATTAGAAACATTCGAATGCAACCTAAAGGGAATGTGCAAAACTAGACCCCACTAGGAATCTACGTACCAAATTTTAACTCTCGAGAACATTCCGTTCTTGAGTTATGAAACATACATACGCACATCCGCATATACGTACATACAGACGTCACGAGAAAATTCGTTGTAATTAAGTTGGGAATCGTCAAAATGAATATTTCGCGTGTCTATACGTTCTTAGGCACTTATCCACGTGTGGTCGAGTTGAAAAAAAATATATCAACATTCATTCGGGGTTGAGTAAAATGGAAATTAAAGTCGATTTTTGAGTCAAATTTTTTTCGCGAATACAATACTTCCTTTTTACTTTCTTCTATATCTAATATATAGAAGAAAGTATTGGATTCGTGCAAATTTTCGAATTTCGAATTTTGACGGATTCGAACGTTTTGAGGTGTGCTGAGTCCATTTCGACCATTTTTGGAAAATGTCTGTCTGTCTGTGTGTGTGTGTGTATGTGTGTGTGTATGTATGTGTGTCACGTCTGTGTGTGACCAGTTTTTTGTGGCCGCTCTACAACAAAAACTACCGCATGAAATCGAACGAAATTTAGTACACATATGTGCCCCTATGTGAACTTGTGCCCATTAGTTTTTGGCGCGAATTCCTCCAAGGGGGGTGGAGCAATGGGACGTTTTTCGAGTTACGCGTGCTTGCTATTCCTCAGGAAGTAACTGGCGGAATCAAACAAAATTTGGTCCATATGTTGGTATTAACAGGAACAAGTGCTGATTCAATTTTGGTGTCAATAACTCAAACGGGGGTTGAGCTATAGAACGTTTTTTGTCGTCAATTGTGACTGCTGTATCTCAAGAAATAATGAACGGAATGAAAGAAAAATTTATCGGCAAGTAGCCCTTAGTGGGTATAAGAGCTGATTTTATTTTGGTGTCAACAGCTTAAAAGGGGGTAGCGCAATCACCCGTTCTCTTTTTCCATTTTGAGTGCCCTATCTCAAGAAGTAATGCTACGTTCTGGTTGAAATTTGGAATATATGTGAATCCATATGTAAACAGGCTCTGGTTCAATTTTGACGCCGATCGCTCCAAGAGGTGTTGATTTTTTTTTTTTTTTTTTTTTTTTTTTTTTGCGAATAAAAATATTTTTATTAATGCAACAATAAGAAAGATAAATCGTAATAGACTGTCGTCTGCGTATTTCTCGTGATTTTAATTGTATGGAAATGATAGGAAATATTATCTCAATGATTTAAAATTTTTAACTGTTACCATCTTATGTTTGTTAACAAATAAAATATTTGTAATTAATTCAAGCAAGGCTTTTAAAATAACTTTCAATTTTCGCTCTTTGCTTTGCTTTTGCAATAATTCAGACATTGGGATAGTCGTCAAATTTTTGCATGTGTAATTTTGTTTTTGTTGGGAATATTGCTTCCTCGTCAAGCATGGGGAGGGATCAGAAAAAAAAAAGAAAAATATAGAAGAAAGTTTCGTGATGGCCACAACATACTAGTTTTGTAAAAGGAAGTAAAAAAGGTTTAAACTTTCCATATGAGATGCATATAATGTAATTTTAACTACAGTGTTTCGAAAAATTACAGAAATCACAAATAAATATGCGACTTTTTTCAAGATGTAACAATAAACCATAGCGTATTCAATTGCGAAAAAAAGGGGAAAAGTAAATACTTCCGCAAATGCACCTGTGGAGAGACTCACATGTTCGTAAATAATTATTTTTTTTCAATTTTAAAAAAGATATATTTTGTAAAAGAACTCATAAAACATGTGAAGCTTAATATGCAGTAACAGCAATAGAGCATTCCAAAAAATGACAATATTTTTCAACTTCGTAAACAATAAAATTATTCCCAACTTTTGAATCATTCTCCCTTTTATATCCTTTTATATATATATATATATATATATATATATATATATATATATATATATATATATATATATATATATATATATATATATATATATATATATATATATATATATATATATATATATATAAAAGGAAGTATTGCATTCGCAAGAAAATTTTCACCCAAAAATCGATTATTGAATCGATATCGAAATTTGGTACGTAGAGTCCTAGTGGGGTCTAGTTGTGCACCTTCCTTTTTGGTTGCATTTGAATGTTCCAAAGAGGGTCTTTTACACCTTTTTGTTCGAAATCATTGTTAATTTCCATGAAAACTTCAGTAGGTTATATTTGGCAAACACTTGGCGATATATCGCCAACCTTTTGGTCGCCAAGTTTTGTCGCCAAATTGGCGACAAATTTGGCCACATTTTTTTTTTAAATCTGGTTTTATTTTGGCCACTATTGGCAATATTTAGAGAGTTGACCATTGAATCACATTAAAATGTCCAATATTGTGGAAATTCATCTGTTTTTTTTTTTTTTTTGCTTCGGTTCGCAATAAACTTAGGATAAAAATATTTAAAGTCTTTCTTTCCTTAATCCAAAGCACTGCTATTATTAAATTGACGTAAATGGAAGTCATGTGATGCACACATTAGCTCGTTTTAATATAGAATTACTCTCGGCTTTCGAGGTCGAACAGTAGGTACATATTTTCTACAAAATACGAAGGGGTAAAGTACCTGCATTTAGCAGTTTAAATCATAAAGGTATAATTTTACCTAAAATGCAATTCAACAAACTATTTTCATGTATATTTCTAATGCTTGATTTAAAAAAAAAGCACTTGGTTCCTCACAGTCTTCCTGTATTGTTTGGTCCATTTCATCAAAACACAGACACCAACTGCACAAACTACACAGCCTTGAAAGAATCTGAAGTAGAAATAAATTTATTAATTTAGTTTGTAATAAATCGAACTTGTTTCGATGGAGAAACACTAGCACTGGAGACAGTATTTAATTAAGAAACTTTAGCATCATCACACGGGAGGATAAGATTCATTAGAAACATCAAACAAAATTGGATGAATAAATTTTATTAGAAGAATAGGCTTCCGAACTTAATGGGGGGAAAGGGTAGTATTTCCCATTAATACGATATATTTAATGCCTCCTATACTGTCTGTCAAGAACTTATTTCAAACAAGATTTGTTCTTCTGTTAATTTAATTACTTATGCGTTTAGAAAGTTTTGCGCTCTTGTTCTCACATGTCACATGACATGCATACTTCCAAATAGTTACTGCTCTGTAAGTTTTTAATATAAATACATGTTGCATTGGTATTGATTAAAAACGAACACATTCCCAAGAAATAATTCTTATAAATATATTAATAGTTGAGACATGAATTGAATATTAAAACGTTAAAACTGGTGCTTACAGTTTGAGAAGTTTCGTACAAACAATTTTATTTCTGTTAAAATCCTGTAAGTCAATCAGTTAAATATTGTTGTGTCATTAAAAAAAATATAATGCACGTAACTAATAATAAATAAGTCGCCCTCTGTATTTATTTTAAATTTTACAGTGTTTGTACACTTTTTTTTAAAAAGAATTCCATCAAATTTGACTTTATGGATTCTGACGCATTTTTATATAATTTGGTGATATCTCGCCAATTTGAAAGTCGAAAGCAATGTGCGAACGCAGTACGTGACTTGCGTGAATGAGTAATCATGATCTTTTTTTTTCAATTTTCACAAAAAAAAAATTAATTAATTTGAATTCTGAAATTTTGAATCATGTTTTTCGCAATCACGATTTGTGACAGGGACCTACTCATTGGAGTTATTGTTTCTAGAAACGGCTCCTGTCCCCACAAGCTTGCCCCTCCTCCTGAGCGGTTACGTGTGTATAGTTGTGTGTGTGTATGCAGGCGTGTGTGTATGTGTTGGCGCGCGTGCGTGCATGTGTAGGCTTGTGCGTGTGCGTAGACCTGTGTGTATGCACGTAGGCGTGTGTGTATGTGTGTAAAGGCTTCTGTGTATGACGTGTGTCTGTGTGTGTGTGTATGAGCATGAGCGCGCATGTGTGTAAGACATGGACGCCATCGACCAAGAGAAACGGATTCCAGAAGGCAGTGCTCAGAGCCGCGCCTGCAGAGGCCAGTGGGCGGTGGTGCTGGTGTCCCTGGTCCAAGCTGGAAAAGGAACCACAACGCCAAGGACCGTCAAATGAGAACAATAAGCAATCGTGAATGCTCAAAAAAAAATGTTTACGAATAGACATAGGTAAAAAAAAAACTGATTGACGAGGGTGAAATTTATCAAAAATGCAAACATAATTTAGTTACTTGAAAATAAGTATTACCATACACATCAAAAAATTTACCTCTATACGAGGGTGGTTTGAAAAGTATACGATTTTTGTGTAAAGTCCTGAAGAATATGTATCAAGCCCGCTTGCGTGAGTTAACTTTAAACCTTCTGCGCATGCATGAATTTTTCCCCCTACATGAATAGCGTCATCAGCTTAAATACAGAGCTTGACTGGAATAAACTGTAGTGTCGTTGTCAGATATTTTAATTTGTATTAAAATGAAGAAACGGCTGGATCAGCACTAATCTTTTAATCGCGTCTTGAGTTCGCAGAACGTCAAGAAGTCCCAAGGGACCGTATCAGGTGAAAAAGTTAACCTCTTTAACTACAGGAGTCTGGATTTTTACTATAAACGTCAAAATCAAGTGCGGGGAGTATGCTGATAAATCATTACCGAATACCAATTTAATATTTTAAGGATTCGGTCTAGCTCTCGGAACTTGCTTATCGTCCTGTTTCCTGCAAAATTCGATGCAGTATCACTGCCCCAAGTTCCCGTCATGATTTTTGAAATTGCAAAATACAACTAAAGAGATCTACACAGTAAACTCAGTTAAACTGTTTGTCAGCTACTAACAGACAGGAAAAAGTTCACGCATGCGCATGAAGCATAAAAGATAGCTCATGCAAGCGCACTTGATTTATATCCAGAATAACGGAAACTGTCGCGTGCCGTTTTATTACTTAGAGAAAGTCAGCTTTGCATTAAACTCAACACTAATTAACTTTCAAAAGTCTCTCTGGCTTGATAGGCTTGTGGCTATGCTGTTATATATTAAGAGGTTTAACTAAATATTTTTTAACTTTTCTTTAACTATAAATTTCCTTTTTCTTTTTTTTCTTTTTTTTCCATTCATGTAGACTGCGTCAATGAGTCCCAAAAAAGAAATAAAAGGAGTACGTCACAAAAGAGCGTCACAAAAGATGCGTCACAAAAAGGAATTAAAAAGAGATATTTTTCTAACAACTCTCATTCACGCAATAAAGAAAGTATAGAAAGGCGAAAATATTGGTCTATTATGTTTCTCTCACGGAAAACGCTGTGAGGGTACCGTTTGTAAATAAGTAAAAGGTTTGACCTTTTTTTTTTTTGTATTTAAATACACCTATTCTGAATAATAAGTATAAATTGGTGATAAAACTAACAAAATCAGAAAGAAAAATAATAACTCTAAATAACTAAATTATTTATTTTATTTCGTTGGTGCAAGCTGAATCGTCGCAGTGAAAAATGGGAAAATTGAATTGTTATTGACAGAGTACAAGCCTCTTGCAAGGTGAAATGCCTCCTAATATCCTTTTTGACCTTTGTAAAGAAAATTCTTAAATTGGCTCAACGTGCAAACAAATGATGAACGAAAGAACGCCTATTTAATGCAATAAATTGGCCGACACTGTGTTCGTGAATTTAAAAAAAAAATAAATAAATAAATAAAAACAAAGCAAAAGACAGTATTGTGCAACTTTTGTCAAACAAAGACTAAACTTTGTACCTATTAACTTCACTCTTACACAGATACAGCTGACGAGTAGAAAAATGTAAAAGTTTAAAAGAGTTGTAGGACAAACCTATATCCTCAAAATAAATAGAAAGCAAAGTTTTTGAGAAAAAGCACGGAATGAAATGTGTTAAAAGCAGACGTGTCCTACTTTCAACGTAATTGTAGACAAGTAATTACGTCAGCTGAAAAAAGAAACGCTGTTTAAAATAGTCAAAACTAAAAAGTAAAAAAAGAAAAAAAAAAAAACTTCGGTAATTTGTCTTCTGAATTAGGAATGACGGAAACTGTCGCGTGCCGTTTTATTACTTAAAAAGAAAATCAGCTTTGCATTAAACTCAACACTAATTAACTTTCAAAAGTCTTTCTGGCTTGAAAGGCTTATGACTATGCTGTAAAATATTAAGAGGTTTAACAAAATATTTTTTACTTTTTTTAACTGTAAATTTCCTTTTTTTTTCTTTTCTTTTCTTTTCTTTTTTTTTTCACTTATGTAGACTGCATCTATGAGTGAAATTAATTGCTTGTTTAGAAATATCGTACACGCAAAAAAAAAAAAAATAAATAAATAAATAAATAAATACGTTTAATGTAACTATTTCACGGTAAAATGAGAAGAATGGGTTTGTTTCCTTCAGTCAAAAGTACTATTTTAAGTTACTGAAATTGATAGAATAAGCAAACAAAATAAGGTGGAGCCCAGAAAAATCGTATATTTTAACAACATTTTTTTTTAATTTAGTTTTTTTTAACGTCCTAGTATTAATAAGGCGTGGTATTTATGACGGCGCAAGTGATGTACTTTTGCCCGCTTCTCCATTGCCGCGCTTTGCTGTCAACCACGTTGCCAGACTATAATAATTTGCGCTGTGCATTAATGGCATCAGTGAATGGCATTTCATCACTTGTGATGTCATGCACAGAAGCGTAAAAGATGAATTTGAATTTTCGCACTGATTAAAATATTTGTTAAAAAATATTATTTAAATTACAACTCCGCGAAAGGTTTAAAGAAAAAAGAAAAGAACATATTGATTTCAAGTACAAATGAAATGTGCTCATTTTTCGCTGCTTGTTCCAAAATTTGTACTTTAAAATATTAAAAGAAATTACATTAAAATGCTTCATTTAAATGCGTTTTCTTTAGTATCTGACTGTTCTACAATTAGAAAATTAAATGAATCAAAGTCAACTAAATAATTCTTCAATGCCTTAATTTATTCTATTTAAAATGAATGTAGGTCACAATACTATTTGCATCCGCTCGGAATATTCAAAAAAATATTTTTTCATCATGGGATATTAAGTGCTAAATGCAATTATTTTTATGATATAACTATATTATGATTTTTTTAAAGAAAAAAATGTTCGTCTGTAAATATACATATTTATTAAAGTTAAAAAGGGGATAACATTATTTTTTTATCTACCACAAATCTTTTTGAAAATACCGTTTATTCAAACACAGGGCAAGAGACAGCTCCGAACTATTTCCTTGCGTTCTTCCCGGCCAGAAAAAAATTAAAAAAAAAAACGAATTCTTTAAACAAAATCTATACTTAAACAATGACTAGTTTTCTAAAAACACGAGCCGATGTGTGCATCACAGGACTTCCGTTTACTTCAATTTAATGTCATTTTCTCATTATTGGCAGTTTTATTGTGATTCAATAGTTTACTCTCTAAACATCACCATCAGTGGCCAAATTGAAACAAGATTTAAAAAAAATTAATTTGAATTTTGACATTTTGAATTCAAATTATGTTTTTTGCAATCACGAGTGTGTATCTGTCGGCGTGTGTGTTTGTGTACATGTGTGTGTAGGCGTGTGTGTTTGTGTGTGTGTAGGCGTGTGTGTAGACGTGTGTGTTTGTGTCTGTGTACAGACATGAGTGTGTGGGTATGTGCGTATAGGTAGGCGTGTGTGTTTGTGTCGGTATATGTGTGTGTGTAGGTGTATGTTTGCATGCGTGTGTGATGTGTAGGATATGGACGCAACCTGGAGACGGTTTCCGCTAGAGGAGCAGCATCGTGATGCCAGCCGACGGTAGTGCTGGCAGAGAGAGGTGGTGGAAAATAGAATGATAGGACGCCAAAAACTGTCAAGTGAGAACAATAAGCAATCGTGATTGCTCAAAAAAATTAATTAATTAAAAATAATAATAAGAAAAATCGCCAAATTGGTCGCCAAGTTCGATTGGTTGCCAAGTTTTGTCGAAGGCGACAAAACTTGGCGACTAAAACACTGGTGATATATCGCCAAGTGTCCACCAAATTATAAAACCACTTGAGTTTACATCGAAATTAACAACGATTTCCCCCCAAAAAGGGACAAAATACCCCTGTGGAGCATCCGAATGCAACCAAAAAGGAAGGTGTATAACTAGATCCCACTAGGAATCTACATACCAAATTTCAACTTTCTAGGACTTTCCGTGCTTGAGTTATGTGACATGCATACCCACATACGCACGTTCGTACATACGCACATACATACGTATACAGACATCAGGAGAAAATTCCTTGGTTTTTTTTCTCGGGAATCGTTAAAATAGTTACTTCGCGTGTCTATACGTTCTTAGGCACTTACCCACGTGTGGTCGAGCCGAAAAAAACTCAACATTCATTCAGGGGTGAGCAAAATGAAAATTAAGGTCGATTTTTGAGAGAAAATTTTTCCGCCAATACAATACTTCCTTTTTTCTAAAAGGAAGTAAAAATAGATGAGTTTTTCTTCCTAAGAAGATTATTTTAGATCAGTTTATAAAAGGCCTTTAAAAAGGCCTTACATATTTGTTTTGTTTTAAAGTATTAGCTTTAAAAATTGTTTTGATTTTCAGGACACTTAACAATATACTAACAGTAAAGATGTAGCATAGTCAAAATATCAATACAAAAGATGCTATAACGTTTTAAAAAATATTAATATCACTCATCATCCATTAATAACGTGTTTTTAAACAACTCTGCGGAAAGATGGCATATTCATTTGAAATTTCTAGTAGGTAGATATGCAAAGTCATTTATTTTGATTCAATGTCACAAAACTTCTTTCCGAGGTGAGCGTAATGGAATGCATATAAGCTTCTTTAAATGGATTAGCGGCTAATAGCGAACAGCCCGAGGCGAATAGAAATCTTTCGCACACATTTTCTTTTTAGCCAGTCACGGAATGTTTAGAGTATACGAAAGGTTGTCATTTAGTTTAGGGCTTTGTATTCTTATGAACGTTGATAATTCAATGTTTTTGATTAATATGACATGTTTAGCATATTTGTATGCAGTAAAAGAGCAAGAACTAAAAAAACACATGAAGAGATTTTTTTTTAAAAGGAATATCAGCGTAATTAACACTAGAAAGACGGAGGGGCCTGTGTGGCCCCTCGCGTAGTTTGTTGTTTAATAACTCGGATAATATCTAACGGAACTTAATGGAATTTTCTGACTTTTCATTATATGACACTATTTGAATGCTTGTTTAATCATTTAATCATTCGCCGCATAGTTCTGTTAATATTGATCCTTATACCTAGAAAGACGGGAGGGGCCACAGTGGCCCCTAAGCATTTTGACAATTAAAAAATTAATTTTTTTCCTTTCTCCTAATTGTTGTAGCATAAAAAAATGCCATTCACTCTAGTTTAACCCGTAACTTCCTCTTTATGCAACCGATTGGATATCCAAATGCTATAAACAGTACCGACTGCTTACCATCCTAACGGTGGCCATTGCTCTTAGAAAGGAAAACTAATTCAACCTTTTGTCCAGTATAGAGAGAAAAACTAAAAATAATTAAGTTTTTGTTTAGTCATGAAAGAAGGTGTATCCGGCATGTGGACTCCCTCAGGAAGAATTTTTAAAAGAATTCACTCCAAAAATGGGTAGGGGCCACACTGGCCCCTTCAGTCTTTCTAGGTATACAGAAAATGTCAGTCGTTCTAGTGTTAAAGTAAGTTACTGATAATATTTTATGCGTACATTTTAAACACATTTACAAAACTTCTTGTGTACAATTTAAAGTATCATACAATTTTTTAAAGTGTGTTTTTATGATTTTTTATTTATGACACATCATTTCACCCAGATTTCAGAGTTGCAAAAAATGCTTCATTAAAACATATATTAACGTTTTAATTGTGCTCACCGATAAGTTTTTTGTCAAACCCTTAAATTTGAATTTATTTTAAAACATAAGTTACCTTTGAGCACGAAAACACCAATATTGAATCTATTAAAATGATACAGCACTATGAAATACATAAATACTATTTTGCAACAAAGTAACAATAGTAAACATTGTGGATAGAGATAGCACATATTAAAATATTGATTACAGACACCTGTTTCGGGGGTTTTAGGAACCCCTTTTAGGAACTCCCCTAAGAAAATACTCGAATGACTTTTTATCCTGAAGTTCACTGTTTATTGCAATGAAAAAGTTTCTTGTTACTCCTTACGATATCAATAAACATATACTTAAAATTTCATACTTTTTTCCCAATGTAATCTCTCTTTTGTCGGGTTTTTCCCAATCTAGTATTTAAAAAAAAGATTAAATAACTTTTTTACCAGTGTTACTTTAAAATAAATAAATAAATATATTTGTTTGATACACATACCGTATTTTTCACCTTAAAAACGCTTTTCAAAAAACAATATATACATATTTTGAAAAATTTTAATGATTTTTAAATTACTTTCTGATTAAAAGAGCAAAAAGTCATTTTTTTTTCATTTCAATCGATGCTTGAAAGAATTTAATTAAATTTCTCGGTTTCTTTAGTTTATCAGTAGAGTCTTGTGAAAGTTGTAAGGCTTTGATACTAATGAACCTGCATCACAAATTGATATCTACATATTCAACTCTATTCATTAAAACGCATTTAAAACATTTTGTACAGAAGTCGAGGAACAGCCTTTGATCATTTTAGTTATTTCAAAACTTTCAATTTGCAGGAAATAATTGCATTAGAAAAGGCCACTGGCTAGATTTTAGAAAACGAGAATTTTATCGTTAAAAGGTCTTGTTAATTTTTCACACACAATAGTTTGCTTTATATGTTTAAATGTTTGATACAAAAGTCATTAATTAAATAAACATCATTATGCTGAAAAGTAAAAAATAGGAAATAACAACACAAAAAAGCACTAACTGCAGGTTTTCTGCAGACACGTGTTTCGGCGTTACAAGGTGGCCTTTTTCAATGCAAAAGAAATGAGCTTGTATATGAAGGCATGAATGTCTTCATCCGTAAGACATGATAAAGATCCATAAGACATCCATCATTCACGTGAAAAGACGACGACATTAGACAAAAGCTAAAGCTTTAGTCGGAAGTCTTTTCATCCATTAGTTCATTTCTTTTGCATTGAAAAAGGCACTCCTTCAAACGTTGAAACACGTGTCTACAGGAAATCTGCAATTAGTGCTTTTCTACGTTGTTATTTTCGACGGAAACCTAAAAGGAACCGTAATTACTTTTTAAAGATATGTGATTTCACATATGTTTACTAAACAAATGTATAAACAAAAAGGGGGGGGGGTTAATACTTCGGCTTGTTCTAAAGAAGAACATTTACCAATTAAAAAAAAAAGTTTAGTATTCATTTTGTTTTGTTTTATTTTTTATTTTTGATATTTTGAAAACTGTAAAAAAAAAAAAGAAGAAAAAGAATGAAAAGTTTTTGTGCTAGTGGAGGAGGGGTTTGCTTACCAATCTACAAGTTCATGCCAGCTCATTTTAAGCATAGTCATGTTTACTTTCTATTCACTAGATCATCACTAGTAAGATAACCACATATTAAACTAAATATGGGATTCAAAATACTCTCAATTTAGCTTGTACATTGGTCCACCGTTGCTTTCATTGTACGCAACAACTTTTAAAATCATATTTTTTAATGACTGACAGCTTCTTCCCCGTTCTTTCCCTGATCTCTTCAAGTTGTCAAATCAATGTCATTTCATGCCCTTTTCCGTTTGTGAATGAAAGGAAGAAGATGCACGGAGCCAAGCCTGGTGCACGTAAGGCTCCTATATAAGGGGAGTTGACTTATCCGACATTTTGGTTCCAAAGTTGTCGGGCCAAAAAAATAATATTTGTACTAAAGCTTCATTGCGGGATACTAGTGTCCAAGCTTTAAATGGGTTGTCTGATTGAGGTTTGATTATTTTATTCTGTAGATGAAGAAGATTTAATTAATACAAAGTAAAAACAAATAAGGTGTGAAAATGAGATTTATTACAGTAAACATTTCCCGATACGTTTTTGTTGAATTTGTGAATTAAGTTATCTTTCAAGATTCACCTTAAGTGACATTTTACTCAACTTATCATCACTTATTTTACGACATAGCAACCAGCGAATATTGTAACGTATTCAAAAATACTAGAAACAAGGTTGGATCCAATTCTGTCTTGGAACCAAAATGTCGGATAAGTCAGTCTGTCCTTTTCAAGGGGCTCTAGGTGCAGCACCATACGAAGAACGACGTGTTTTTATCTAACGTTTTTTATAGGTCGTCAGTAAGGTCCCGAGAAACAATCTTGGCAGCGAACCATTTCTGTGCAGAAAAACGTTACAGTAAATTGTACCGAAGAAAATAATTGTAGCGCCAAGTGATACATCACGTGACTTACAGTGCGAATGCTTATACCACCGTATTTCTCTTCACTCGAAATGTCCCAACTCGAATGGTGGTCAGCAAAGCCAGCTGCCAGTCCGAAAGTGCTGGAATCAAACCTGCAGCTCGCATGTTGTGTTTGTAACTCTCGTTTATTCTACCGTAAAATTTTACAGTTAAATATTATTTTACGGTAAACGTTACTGGCAACATCGATACCAGTAACTTTTACCGTAAAATTTCAGGATGTTATTTTACCGTGCATTTATCTTTGGTCATAAAAACTGTTCTCTTAGACTATCCTTTCTAATTGTCTTTTGTAATAGTCTTTAAACTAGTAGTTTACAAAAAATGAATTAAGAACTATTTTCTTCCGTAACAAATAGCCTTTTTTCACTTATACATTGTCTTGTGTAATATTTCAGTAATATCTGTGCTCTGAAAATTGTAATTTATGTAAAAAAATTTACATTTAAAATTTATTTGGCTTGGGTTACATATTATTTAAAATTATTATACGTATAGATAACTAGTTGCGTTTTCCAGTTTTGCACGGTTGCCTTGAAAATAAATGTAGCGTCAACTTACGATTTAGAACTCTATTTTTTTTCCAAAAATCCAGTGATTGTTTTTAGCAGGTGTAAACATTTCATTTCGAATATTTTCTGACAAAACTTCCTTACACCTCTGTAAGGAGGAGGGCGGCGAAAAAACCCTATCAGAATTCGTGAGCTTCAAAGGACTTTTGTGCTAAATTTGACTAACATTCGACAAATAAAAACAGTGGATTTTTTAAAGAAAAGCTCCTCTGTGGAAGTTTTTGCCATCCAAAAGCAGTCGACCCTTCCCCCCCCCCCCCCGCAAGGAATTCCTAAGCCTCTGTGTTGTATTTGGAGAATATCCGACATAAACCGCGGATTTATATTAGGAACATACATTCACGCACGCAAACACAGTCATTTATCAGATTTGTAACCTACGCCAATTGAGATACATTATTAGCTTTTGATAGAAATTTGATGCTTTCATGCGGGAAAATGCTCTTGTTCAATGGGGTTGTTTCCTTCAGTCAAAAGTCGTAATTTTTGTCACTGAAATTGATACAATAAGCAAAAAATAATAATAATAAAATAAAATAATAACATGTATAAAGAAAATACTTTCATTTTCTCAACAGTTGTTTTTTAATTAACTTTTTAAAGTGTCCGATTTTTCAAATAAGGCGTGGTCTTGATGACGACACAAACGATGCTCTTTGGCGCATCTTTCTGTCGCGTTTCCACGTTACGTAAATCAAGAAGTGAATTGAAATTGCACTCTACGCTTGCTATCAACCATATCGTTGCCAACACACGTTAGTAAAGATGCGAATTAAATATTTTGCTCTGTGAATGGCAACACCGAATTATTCATTCATTATTTGTGATGTCATCGCCAGAAGCGTAAGTAATGAAAGCGCACAGATTTAAATATTTTTTTTAAATATTAAACTTAAACAAATTATTTTAAAAATGGTCAGATCCTATGTTTTTAAGCATGCTCTTTCAGAACATATACTTTAGATATTTTGGAATAGACCCCATTCTGAAGAAAATTCTTTCAAGCTTTTTTTTATCACGAACCACACCAAATAAATTCAAAGTGAAACCCATGTATGGAACGAAATAGAAATGGATATAGATGGAAACTGCGTAACTTTCTTGTCAAAAAATGGATTCCCATACTACAAATTCAAACTAGAGCATTCCTTTCTGTTCTGATTTTTATTCATTTTTCACTTAATGCAGTGACGTCAAAGTTCTGTTTGAGATGTCACAAAACTACAACGTGACATGACTGCCGAAACTTCGAGCGAGGTAAGTTGAAGTTTTATTGTTTCATTCCCTGCTTTTGTAGATTTCTTTCTTTTCTTCTTTCACGAAATGGAAGTATTTAAATGGAATAGTGTGCAGTATAAACTCAACAGGAAACGTAGATGTGTAATCATTTACGATATAACACTTGAGAAAAGGTAGCAACCGAATGAAAAAGAATTTCAAAAAATCGTTTAATAAAATATGAAAAATAAAAAATTTTAGTTTTATATTGATTATTTATGCAAATTTTAAAGATATTTGGATTAATATAATTCTCAAGAATTGCTTTTAACTACTTCCTTTAAATTTAAAAACAGATAAAAAGTATGTTTTAAGTTACAACTAAATAATGCTATGCATTTGTGTGGAGCAATGTTTTTGGATAGTTAAATCCTTGTTAGCGTTATTTAATAAAGATGTAACTAGTGACACCTTTATCTTTATATTAACAACCCGTCAGGAATCTTAATAGAATATTTTACAGGCTAAAAAAATAACTATGCTATATATATATATATATATATATATATATATATATATATATATATATATATATATATATATATATATATATATATATATATATATATATATAATTAAGTTGTATGGTTATATATAATTAATATGTATGATAATATATAATACATAATATATAATTAAGTTGTATGATTGACCAAGTATCCACGTTTAATTAAGTTATGTATCCTGAGTTAAACCTAATATCAACCTGCTGTTATTTAAAAAAACTAAAAACGGTTACTGTAGGAAAAAGAAGATTGTTCAAGATATATCTTTTTTCTCAAATCTTAAAATAAATAATATGTCAAACTGTTGCCGGCGGGAAAGAAGTAATGCGTTTCAGTAAGATTCCCAAGCTAATAATAAGCATTGAGATAAGGCTCCAGAAGACATTGAAATTTCGGCAGAAGGTTTGAGAAACAGAGAATAGAATCGCTTTGAGCGTATCCCCCTGCTTTTTACGTAGACGACTTTATTTTGTTTTATTCTTTTTTCTTTTTTTTTTTTCATTCCCTTTGCTACTGGCAACTTACTGTTTTCTTTTCTGGAAATGCTTTTTGGATGATCTTGGTGTTGCAATGCATTACGTTTAAACGACTGTATAGCAGATCTATATAATTGACAAAAAACATTTTATTATTTTAAATGAGGAAGACTTTTTTTAAAAAGTCAAATAGTACCGTCGTTGTTTGGTTCAAAGATTTGGATGTATAGCTGAAATAATCTTAGCATTAAACTAAAAGCATGTTAAAAAATAAAAAGAAACTTTTTTGGTTATTTATCAATATTCCTAGTCTGTTGTTATGAGAAACTTTTGCTATGTAGTTATTACTTACTCCAAAGTAACATACGGGAAAATAAACATATCGTTAATGAAAAAAGGCGGTTCAAAACAAAATAAAATGCATTTTCTTTTCGTTACAGGCAGTTAGGGTAGGATTTACCTATAAGCTAGACACACTTTAGCTCAGGGCCCCCGCTTTTTTGGGGGCCCCTTAACTCTCGAAAAATTGCATAATTCATTCCTAAAAAAAATTAATTGAAAATATTGATATAACTTTCAAGTGCTTAAACTTTACTCAAAGTGACTACGAAATTTGATTTTTGAATATTCTTACAAATGGATAAGGAATGAGAAAATATGTTAAATTCAATTCCTTGCTACAATCTGAATCGAAAATTTAAAAAACCTTGGTTCTCACTTTTAGGTAACATATTACTTAAGATAAATTTTTGGGACTTTTGAGATAAATTTTTGAGTTTTATAGTTTGCTGTTTATTTAATCCCGAATGCAGTATTTTCGAGATTCGTTTGTTATTGCTTGCTTTTATCTTACTTCTACTGCATATTGTCAATCAGCTTAGCACAAAACAAAATGTCGCGTTACTTCTATTCCTTTTCGTTTCCTGAACTACTTGTAATTGAAAAAAAAAAAGTTATTGTAATGATAAATATATAGAGGTTTTTTTTCTTTTAAACGTAAAATATACGTTTCTTTCAAAGTTAGAAGAATCCAGTATAACTATACAGTCAAGTACTAAAATGTCATAAGTGCTTTAAGTGATTTCAATTGTTCTAGAGTCCTTAAAAATAATTAGATGTGTCTTTCGAACTCCTAAACAAAGTGCGCCTAAAGTTTACTTCTTATCAAGTGTATAAATTGTAAAATTGTCCTAATGGGCGGTATGTTACTCTTATGTTACATATTTTCAAAATCTGAACATAATTTCTTTTTTCCTTCCTCTCTCTTTCTCACTGACTGCTATCATTGATTTGTCGAATCAAGAAAAAAAAACTGTGTATTATCTTAATTTGCAAAAGAGTATGTATAACTTTTTAAAAAAATATTTGCTTGCCGATTTTTTCCGACATTTTTGTAGTTCCAGTTACCCTTTATAAGGCTTCAAAATGCTAAATTTTATGTCTATTTTTTTAAAACTTCCTCCGGAGAAAAAAAATCCGAACCCCCCAAAATTGGGGATTTTTAATAGATTGATTTCCCCACTTTCAGGAAAGTCCTTTATTATCTTCCTGATACCATTCCACCTCTTACGATTAATCTGAAAAAAAAAAAGACAAACATAATGAAATAACCTCATTCGCTACCGATTCGTCCGGACTATAAAAGAAACCCCATACCCAAAATAGCCCTGTTAAGTCTAAATCCGGCCCTGCAGGCAGTTTATGTTTTTTTTAATATTTTTGTACAAATAAACATGTAGGAAACACTCGTGATGTAATTACTTTTACAAATGTATCAAGCTGGTGGGTTTTATAAAATATGTTTTGAATTTTATCAAAGGGTTATTACTATTGCGGATTTTTTTTTTTTTTTTTGAAAAATGTGTAAATATGATAAAATTAAATTGATAAAGATAAGACACTTAAAATGAAATATACACCTTAAACTTATATGTGTGCACACTTATGTGTGCTAAGATTCTTAATTATTTTGATCGAACTTAGTTTGACTCTCTTGCTTATAATTCATAAACAATCAGTGAGTGAACTAATTTGATGAGTTGTTTAAAATGTTTTGGAATTTGTTTCTTTTAATTGGAGCTAACATTCGCATAAAATGATGATTAGCTATATTACCCCTTCTAAATGTAATGAAGGTTAACGCAAGAATTACGGTGGTTATCGTATACCTAGAATTACGGTGGAGGTCATTTTGACATTAAAAAAAGAAACCTGCGTAGTTCCCCACATAATGGTATATACTTGTAAAAAATAATTTAAAATAAACATTTTTAAAATGAATGTAGTTTATTTGAAGCCTGTAAAGATTTTTTGCATGCATAAGAAATTTCAAAAAATGAGTATAAAATATCCTTAGAACAGCCAGTGCTGTTTCAGTTGCATTTCGGAAACTAGCGGCTAATGCTACATTTTACGTACAAAAACAGAATGAATGCTTCAAATTCTCGCAATGTTATGTTCTAAGAGGCATTTTTGAATTGTTGCTCTGTTTCTGAATCAGTAAATGTAATTTAATTTGTTGTTTTTACACCTAACTACACTTATGTATCATTCTTTAGTTTGGATTTAACAAAATACAATTTTCTTGAAAACATTATTTTATTTCACAGTACGGGGACAGTGGGGAATGATTTAGGAAAAGACATTGAAGGATAAAGCTTACAGAAGTGCAGTTAGCAAAATAAGTTAGCTAGGGGTCACAATAACTCCTCTCGTAATTCTAATGTTGCAAAACATGACAAATTGGAACTTAATGCATGATTCCCTTCCAGAGAAAACCGTTAAGCAATAAATTTCAGAAAAAAGACCCATAAAATACTTTTGCCGTCAGAATGAAACCGCTTATTAATAAATTAGCAATAAATTTGTAACCGAAAAAAAAATCCTTTAAGCTCCAAAACCCGTGTATTCTGTAATCTGTTTATTTGTGATAAACAACGTTGGATATTTCTTGTTACTCCTCGGCACAAAGGTATTTATTTATTGCTTATATTAAAATATACTTTTTAATATAAGCAATAGCTTATATTAAAATATATTTTTTATATAAGCAATAGCTTATATTAAAATAGACTTTTTAATATAAGCAATAAACAAATTATTTATTGCTCACATTTTATTTGTTTATTGCTGGGGATGGTCGGAAACTTATTTGTGAATAAGTTTCCGCCCATCTGAAACATATCTAGATATTTAAACATGCCACGATTTTCAGATACTTTATTACAAATATCTAAGCACGTAACAAGCCTAAAACAATTCAGTACAAATTCAACAATTTGAACCCATTTTGAAAATATTTCATCGAAGCATTCTGGCCGTAAATGTTAAAAATATGTCTTCAAAATGACTTTTAGTGCATTTTTCTGCTAGGATCTATTTTAACGTCTTCCCAAAATTTGAGAACGTATCAGCAGAAAACTTAAATGGAACAAACCAGAGTTTCAAACAGCAACTGCAAGTGGTTTCGACCGTCATCATTACCATGCAACACATTGTTCTGCAGCGAAGAATTACTGGCGAAACTGTTTCTCGTGGGCTCCCGAAAATATTCAACTCACCTAATGATTCGACATATGCTTCAGAGAAAACCACTTGCATAGTTAATAGACCTTGACGAGTACTTCTAAAGCGTATAATTTTTTTTTTTTTTTCAGTGCGCACCCATTGCTGATAAATTTTGAAGTTGCAATATAGTATTTTTACGTGTGTGTATTTTAAATGCTATTAAACGCAAGAAGACTGAAAATTGATTTTGAGGAATTGTACACAGTACGTCGGAAAGGGTTTTGCATGTTACAAAATGTTACAGAACGAGTTTTACAGTGTTATGAATATAAGATAAAAACTATTAGAAAAAAACAAACATATTTTAACATTAAAAGAATTATACTGACGTAGTTTTTTTCTAATTAATAGTTTTATTACTAAACTACATCGTGCGGAGAAAGTTCCCACAATTTTGTTTAAAACGTTTTTTTGGCGTTAAAATCGTATGTTGGCGATTTATTTGGCACATATTGTTTATTGGCATAAAAAGTATTTGAGGTTTAATCATTTGTTCTTTGTAAGTTCATTGAGTTAGTGAACTTCCAATCGTGAAAATTTGCGTGTTATTGTAGTTGAATTACACAAGTAGGGAATGAAAAAAAGGGAATGAAAACAGCCATTATTATTCGAACGCCTGGATTCAGCAGTAAAACAGTCTATGACGCTGTAAAACGCTACAAGGAGACTGGAGGGACTGCCGACCGTCCACGGAGTGGTCTTCCAACTACTAAAAAATGCCTGGAATGAGATAACGGTGGATGCGTGCGCAAGCATCGCCGGCAATTTCAGACTGCGACTCCGTAAATGTATTGAAGCCCAAGGAGCCAATTTCGAATAATTGTTATAACTTTTTGTTTAATGTTATTATTATTGTTTCAATAAAGAGTTTTTATTGCTTTAACTTGTTTATTTGTTGAATTATAAAATTAGTTACAGCCTATTGAAATATCTAATAAAATTGTGGAAACTTTCCCCGCACCCTGTAGCTCTCAGTAAATTGGACAAAACTATTCTTAAAATTTACTAAAAGCAGTTCTTTGGTGCAATGTAATTTCAAATGTGTGTGTGTGTGTGTGAGTTTTTTGTATATCGTCGTCTTAGAGCAACAGTAGGGTTTCTAAGTGTTATTTCTGAGTTTAGATGTCTTAATGTTGCTCTTAGGCGAAGATATGTCTGGTTTATAAGACTAAACAGAAAAAAAGTATGAAAATATACAGGGAGCCCTACTTAAATGTACTGAATTGAGACAGGTCGCTGTACTTAACAGATAATTTAAAAGCATCAAAAAGCTGAAATAATGATATATAGAAAATGAAAGTTGCACACTTAAACGTGAGCTCTCTCAGTAGCCCTTATATCCCTAAATAGTTTTGTGACCTCTCTTAACAGCTCCCTTAGCAGACTTTTCTGTATACTTTCCGTTGTAGGAAAAGTTTTCTGCCATTTCTTATTGCTCTTATCCTGGAGCGAATTTTTAACATAAACTGTTGGAAGCAATTTTTGCATTGTTTTTTGAGGGGTTTTTTTCGCACTGCATAACAGAGAACAATTTCGGGCTTCTTTTGTGTTCAAGCCATTTTTTCTTCGTCAGCTCATAAAAAAGAGCTGGTGCGTGATTCTTAAAAATAACAAGAATTTAAAAAAATAAATAAATAAATAAATAAAAATAAAAAACGCCGTCCAAGTATAAAAACTGAGCTGTCAAATTTAATCCACATCTTAACGTTCTTTTTTAATTAATTGCTTGAATTCAGTATACAGTATCGATCGTTTAATATGCATTAAATATTTAACTTTTTTTAAACGTTTAAATAGTTGAATTACCCGTATGTAATGTTTCTGCTGTTTTGTTTCTCATTTTTATTGTTTTGTGTGGTTTTGGTTTTAATATTTAACTAATACTAACTATCTTTATAAAAATTAAAACTTCTCAAAGAAAAAAAATACTTATAGTTACTGAAAGAGTTTTGATGATTATACATTTAAGATATTCATAACCACATATTTGCGTTCAAAATACTTTAATAGAGAAGCCTTTTTCAATTTCTAGTAACCTGAAAACTATTAAGAATTTTTATATTGACAGTGCACAATTCATATCATTTAAGGACTAATAAAAAGGGAATGGCTTTATATTTATTTTAAAACGTCTTTTTGGTCGTATCGAATTTTCAATAACACGCGTATTAATATATTACAAAAAAAAAGGTATGAAAAAAAAGTGTTTGAAAAAATTAAATAACTGCAATAAATAAAAATAAAATTAAAAATTAAATTAATAGAAATCATTGATTTTTAATAAAAGTCATGCCGGATAAAATAGCATATTTCTTGATAGTTTTTAAACTTAACTGAAACTGTGTAAGTATTGTTCTTAAAGAATCATCAATAATTGCCATGCATCTTAAGATGAATTTTGTTTTATCGTGCAAAAAGTAAGATACTTTCTGTAACCTGCTATGGACTAGCGGCAACGCAACATCACTCGCCCTAAAGTTTACTTGTACCGCATATTTATGAAATTTAGCGAGTCTCTATTTACCAATGTCAAACACAGAGCAATGAGAAAGGTCAATCCACAGTAAAGTGAAATCGAAATAAATCTTCAGTGCTCAATGTCCCTAAAATTATTTTCCTTTAAAAGTAGTATGTAACATAATATATCAGGGGTTCTCAAATCGGGTGCATTGGCACCCTGGGGTATGGTAGGAAGACGCGAGAGGTGCAGCGAACTGTCCGCGTAATCAATGTATATGTGAGAAGGGCTTGCTTAAAAAGTAAAACAAATATTAAATAAAAACAAAAACCCGACTGCGTAAAAACCAAAAAAACTAAAAAGAAAAATGTATTAGTCCAGTAGATGTTATTAAGTAATACTGAATAACTACACCATTGAAATAGCTTTATATACGTACACAGATAAGACAAATCATAAATTTAAAAGCAGAATAGAAGGATCAACAGTCGAGGCCCATTCCTTTCTGATTCAAAGAACCCCGTAAAATTTGAATGGGCTCCGACTGTTGATCCTTCTATTCTGCTTTTAAATTTATGATTTGTCTTATCTGTGTACGGTTATAAAACTATTTCAACGGTGTAGTTATTTAGTAGTGCTTAATAACATTCTAAACTACTGGGCTTATGCATTTTTCGTTTTAGTTTTTATGGTTTTTACGCAATCGTTTTTTTTTTATTTAATATTTTTTTATTTTACGCTTTTAGGTTTTTTTTTTTAAATTTATTTATTATGATTATAACACGGTACATTTCGCAATATTGTCATTTCATTGGGATAGTTTGTTTCAATCGTAAGGTTTATTAAGTAACTTGCGGTGGTCTAAACTATTGATAATTAATTCCTCTAGGGACCTAACTCGGCTTAAAACTACTTGTGCTTGCCCTTCGGCAAAAATGCGCGAACTTATGTCAACCACAGCACAGCTATTTAACCAACCTGTATAATTCATGATGACGCATAATCGGAAACGTCGTCAGTCAAATCTTTCTTGCAAAACTAAAAAAGCTTCTCAAGAAAGTACACGTCGTGAAAACTCAGTCCCTTGAATCAAGGCAAAAACAAATGCAGAGATGAAAATCGAATTAGTATACTCTCTTTCTTTTGGGTGCTTATTGCACGGGTTTATTTTGATGAGGACTGCAATATCTTGCCTTCGTTACGCATAATATATTTTTTATAACAATACAGAATACATATGAAGAACACATGAAAGAATTTCCATCAGAAAGAGGGGGAAGTGGGAGAAGCAATCGCTTAGACCACTCGGTCAATGAGACCCCAACTAGTAGACTTAGTAAACAAAAAAATTCAGGCAGCAAAAACTGCCTGCATTTGTCGCACATAGGTAGCGTGCGACACAGAGTGCAACACCCAACGTGATCCGATCCCGAACTGAGTAAATATGGCAACTGGTTGTTGATATGGTGAATTTTGATTACTGTCATGTGTTTAGTGACACTCCCAAGGTTAAGACAAATCGATTGACGTAACATTTACGAAAATTGGCCATGTTTTTTAACCTACAGAGCGCCACATAGGTACAGACATACATACATAAACTTATAAACACATTACCTTCATTTGCGTCGCGCACGCGCAGTCGGGTAAAAAAAGCATAGTAAGCGTTGGCTAGATCGCGACTTCATCGTCACCAGAAAGCCTAAGTGATAATAAAGTGTTTTCAACAAGCAGTCTTAAGAACCAAGCGAAAGTGTATCAAACGCTATACAAAAAAGTGATGCAGGTATTTCCTGATCTTATTTTGCCTTAAGTTTTGCTTTTACATGTTTCACTGTAGGTTACTAGCATATAAAAGAAAAGTTATTGTTCTTGTAGCCTAATTTATGCAGTTCACGAATTCACAAAGATCTATGTCGCTGGGTATCGTCGTTTTTTCCTGTGATTTGATAACCTAGAAAAGAAGATTGTTTGCCGTTGAGGCCATGGTTCCGGTATTCTTATAATACGATAACGCGTATGAGGTGGAGGAGAGGATCAGCTGTTTCATATACTGCCAGTAAAGGCACACATTTTACCCATGATTGACAAAAAACCGAAAAATAAATGAATTATAAGCTGCCCCGAATGTGGCGATTGGTTTATCTCCGTTCCATGGAAGTAAACATGAAATATTTGGTAATATTTTTATATTATTAACTGTAGTTTGATACTAAATAATATTTTCAATAATCTTTGTCCAGAATCCCCACGTCTAGAATCCATGTTCCAGAAAGGTCAAATCGCTTTTATTTCCTAAAACTTCTGAAAAACGCAATTGAAACTTAAAATAATTACTTAGTTTTACTTAGTTTTATTTTGGGTTAATACGATAACGGCGTAGCAATTCAATCATAAAAGAGAGAGATATTAGCTTTTGGACCTTTTGGGTAGACTTATTTGGATCATTTACCTCAAAAAATAGACATGGGCTAGGCTCTTACTCATTTAATGCTGTAAACAAGTAGGATAATGGCACCAGTAATAGACAAGGGTCCAGTAAAAGGCAGTCATAAGTTTAAATTGAAGTATTTTAGGCGCGTAAAACTGATGTTGCTGCAACCCACTAATATCGTGCAACCATCTAGTGTTATCAGAGTGAATTGTTTGAACCAGTTGGTATTTACAAGGCAGTGCTGGCAGGATATGAACAGCCACTACAAGGTCAGTTGGTGTCTCATGTTCCTTTGAATTTACTAAGGTTTTAGTTCAAAAGTAAAGAACTTTTGCACATTCTGAAGATAAAAGGAGAATTCTGTCCCTTACTCTTCCTCTTCTCATCCTTTCTGTTACTGGGCATCATCAGGAGTGTCGGTGTCTGTAACTGGGGGTCGGAATTTTTCCGAAATTGAGCAAATAAAAATAGAACCAACTAATGCAGAGGATGCAGAAGCAGCCAAACGTTAGATGAGATGTTGTTGCACGAGATCAAAATAATTTAAAAAGTCTAAATACATGAAAAGGCTCAGAAAATTGAATTAACCTGAGATGTCTTAAGCATGTCTGTTACTGGTGCCATTACCCTAGCATGCCGTGAAAAAATTCTAATTTTTCAAAGGGTACAGCGAGTTGGAAAAGTTTAAGAACCCTTACATTATAATATAAGTCGAAAACACTTTTTTTTCTGTTACGGATAAAGTTGATATGTATCATTAAAATGGTAGTACAGATAAAAACATTGTGAAATTTACTGTTGACTTTTTGAAGAACATCTTCATTCAAAATAAATTATCCTTTTTATTAAAAAAGAATATTTAATATACATTTTTATTTCCCTGTGGTCCCTTTTTCTTTATTTATTTCCAAATCCATAAATGCATCCAAATATTAGAAAGACATTTTCATCAAAGTTTTATCCAAAACATTAAGAATACACTTTTCATTTCGTATTAATAATGCGCTAATTGATGAAACAACTTCTAAGTGAAACTTCTCAATAATTATCTTCAAATGTCTTTCACAGAAAATGGAGTTTGGTTCAAGGGCTAATTTTATTAATTAAAATTAATGTTTTCCATGTCTGCTCAAAAGTGGGATGCATTAAAAGGCATATTTGTATCTTAAGAGAATTTCTCCAAGATAAATAGTTCATTGCATCAATCATTATCATGATACTTTTTGTGATTTCAGAAACATTTCTAAATGATTATGCCGATGTGAAGAATATATATATTAAAGTTGATATAATCCATTTTTATGACCCAAGAAAGCAGAAGGACCATTCCATTTAAAATGGTCGTTTTGTCCCGCACATGACGCCTCATGAATTTTATTAAAAATAATAATTTAAGAGGGCAATGATAAAAAATTTATCGCTTAACAAATTACAGACAAATGCGTGATTTCTAAAACAAAAGTTTTTTCATAACTTTTTAAAATGATTTCCTTTAATTAAATATATGAACAGTCACGTGCAGGACAAAGTGACTACTTTTTCGTGCAATGATCCAATACATTTTTTTTTTCATTGGTTTAAACTATTATTTCTCAACCAATGAGATATGTATCCTTTCCATTGAAACTTTTCCTCTCGCAATTTAACATTAATGTATTAATAGAGCAAAAATATTAACTAATTCATAAACAAGTTACAAGAGATTGACTTTGGATGTCCCGTACGTGACGCATGCAAATAAGCTAAATTTAAAATCACAAAGTTGTTTAACAAAAATATAACTGTGTCAGGAGTATCTTTGAATAAAATACAAAGATTGAAAAAATTGCTCACCCCTGTTTCATTAAAATATTAAGAGATATGAAAAATATTAATGACATTTAAGCGTCTTTTCGTCATTCACGTGACGGTGGAATGCCCCCCCCCCCCTTTTTTTTTCGAATGAGACCTCGCATAGCTGCTAAATTTCCGTTATAGCGATCTGGGCATTAAAACGTGTTTGATATTTCGTAGACGCAATGTTATTTTATCCTCTGTTAGTACATTGAAGCTGAATCTCTCACTCAAATACAGTGAACCCTCCTATTTTATGCGATTTTTTCACTTATGCGTCGTTTTCACTTATGCGTCCTTTTCTGCTGATCCCTTTTTTTCGATTCATAAGTGAGAGTTCACTATGTAACGTCCAAACTTATGTTTAAACTGTATTTAAAATATTTGTTTGGTAAAAGTGTCAAATAATTTGTGAAAACCTTGCACAAACCACAGACATTATATTTTTGTTTTCTTAAAAGTGTCGTAAAAGTGGAAAGTTAGTCGTTATCTAAATAGCAGGGAAAACTAGTTCTCAAAGAAACCAACCACAAAGTAGGAGAAAACAATAATCAACAAAGTTTAAATAATGGATTGTCGTTAGTAATTTTCAGTGTGTTTTGTCATTAATTGCATTATTTTAAAGTTTTTCTATCTTATTTTATTACTATAATTTTTTATTACCTTCTAAATAACAAGATAAAAATCATTTAACACTTTTATATATTACTTACTTAGATATGTTTAATATGAGCACTAATACGTCATAATCACTCGCGGTTCTTAATCATAACTTCTTTCTCTCTAATAGTCTGTCTAGACAGCAAAAAATAAAAAAAACTAAAATGTGTCTCTAAATTAGATTTATTTCTACAATGCTTCAAGTTCCTTAACTTCAAATTAAGTTTATTTTTTGCTTCCTTGCATACTAGGATATGTTTCTCGAACAGCTTAATCTTATCCCCGGCATTTTGCGTCATCACCATGCTACAGTTTTTACAGGTTTTCATGAAAACTAGGTGAAACAACCAGCTCAAATAGTTCTCAAATTTAGCAGCTGCTATCATAACTTTATTTTATTTATTTATTTAACTTGCGTAGAAATGTTAAAGCTCCCTGAAGCGTTTTATTTAGAATCAAAGTAAATAGAAAAAAAATGCATCATTCATTTCCAGTCTTACTTACTATGAGTAACGTTTTACAATATTGTGCAATTTTGTTGTTTTTGTGTTAATAGTATATGAACCTCTGTTCAAGATATGTCAAACGTTAACAACAGTAGCCTTATTTTATGGCTTGTTAGGTGAAATACATTTAAATGGTGTTGCTCCCCAGTCCAAAAATTACAAACCGTAAAGAGTAAGTTTATTTTTAAACTATATATGTTTAATTCCGTAAGTTTTATCAAAACTCATATGAAAAATTAGTATATCAGTATATTTTTAATTCTTCAATATATTAGCATTTTTAATTTATTTGTTTAATATTATATAATGAATTTAATGAAGGATTCTAAAAAAATGTACTTCAATGAATCAATTAATCAATTGATTCATAAATGAAAAATAAGAAATGACTTGCATTCATAATATTCGTCAATTTTACCAATGTAACCTAAATATCTTTAAAGTAAGTATTGTGAACTTGTGCAGTTTAGCAAAAATACATACAATGCCATTCTAAAGAAAGCCTAAACTGTCATTTTTGTGAGTATTTGAAAAGAAGAAAAGTTTGTAGGTTTAAAATAACACATTTCTAAAGGCGCACCCATAGGTATATTTTGTATAGTTCCCATGGATTACGTTGCTGCTAAGTTGACCATAATGAGTAATATTTCAGCAGCACTCGTTTAGCTATAATCAGATCTCCATGAGCAACACTACAAGACAACGCCGATAGTTATTTAATAGGGCTCGTTTTTTGCGCACTGATAACTTCGTATTCAAATTTTTTGACCGACTAAAATTTTGTTTATTCGATTTGCAACTTTGTATAATATGCATAGCAATTCTATATCAAGCGAAACTTAAAGAAAAAAAGAAGTCATTTTTTTTTTTATCGTGTTGTGTTTTTGTTTCAGAAAAAAACGATGAAATATTGCTCTGGGTTTTCCATATTTTACAATTCTAACATTTAATATTAAATAGTATATGTAATTTTTAAAAGATTTGTAAAGCATTTTGAGAAAAAAATAGTAAGTAGAAGATTTATAAGGATTAAACTCAAGTCATTGACATGTACTTAAAATTATATTTATCTAAACGTTTCCTAACAGAGAAATACATAAGCTAACAGGCTGGCATGCATTTTAATTTGAGTAATTTATGAGGCAAGCGCTAACGACTGACTGCGCTCCGGATAGCTCTGTGACATATGACTAAAGCTGTAAACCTGTCGCCAAACTCACCCTTTGGGCCTCCACTTTATGATAATAACATTTCAGAGACCTAGCTAGTCATTTCAAAACGAGATGACAAATGTATTATGTTCACCGAATGAATAGTATTGTATGAAGCAAGGTTGTTTCGCGTTCAGCGGGTGAGAGAACCAACTGTGTGGCTTGTGTCATTAGTAAATGCGGGACTATTTAGCCTTTTCCCGCTTCTATATATTTATAACAGATTAGTGTTATTATTAATCTTATTATTATTATTGCACTAATTATGATGAAAATTATTTGTTTATTATTATTATTTGTATTATTATTATTTTTTTTAAGCAATCACGATTGCTTATTGCTTTCACTTGACTGTTTTGATGTGCTATCATTTTATTTTCCCGCCAGTACCCTCTGCAGCATCACCGTCGACGGCTCCTCACGATGCTGCTCCTCTAGCGAAAACCGCCTCCAGGTTGCATTCATATCCAACACATACGCGTATACATACACAACTACACACACACACACACGCACACACACACACACATACACACACATACACAAACACATACACACACGCATACGTACAGACACCTACACATACACACACAAATACACACAACTACCTGTACATTAGGGTGGGCCGAAAAACCCCGATTTTCGAAATCGGTTTGCGGATAGGGCGGAATTTTGGCCAAATGGCTTCAACATGACGTAAAAAAAATTTCAGCTCGATCACTTAACTCCTTCTGCTGCCGCCGGAGCCCTAAAATTTGGTAAAAATGACCAAAAACTAGGATTTTTTGACAAGTTTTAAAATTAATTGGTTTCCTTAAATTGGTTTGCGGATAGGGCGGAATTTTGGCCAAATGGCTTCAGCATGACGTAAAAAAAATTTCAGCTCGATCACTTAACTCCTTCTGCTGCCGCCAGAGCCCTAAAATTTGGTAAAAATGACTGAAAACGGGAATTTTTTTGACAATTTAAAAAAAGTTGCTAAGAATGTTGCTAAAATAATTATAGTGCTTAAAAAAGAAGAAAATATGGTAAAGTTAGTATAAATAGTATTTATAAATATATTTTGTCATAAAATCCTCAAAAAAATTTTGAAAAATTACTAAAATAGGCAAAAAGTAACATTACAGTTCGCAGTGCGAAACTTATTTAATATTTATTTTCAATTAGTGTTTACATACCATTTATATTTATACGTCTGCAAGGAGGCTTGAGTTAACAGCTGAGGCGAGCTTTTTACTCCGGTGAAGTGACGTATGAACTCTTTGATATAAATTGTGGCATTTTCTTTCGCGATTTTAAAGTGGCGAGCACAAATCCGTGCCTTGCGTCTGATCCACACACAAAAGACGCAGCTTCTGTTACTAACTTCACCATCCTTTCTACACTCTGAGTATGAGATGGATAACACATGATGTTACTGGTTTCTTCAGGAAAAGCAGACATCTGTATGTTGTGTTTGATCTCTTCTATGCTCAGATGTTTCGTGAGAGGAGGTTCTGTCAGAATGCATTCAGACCAGTCAATCATATCAGTGTATGAAGACGCATCCAATTTGAGGTTTTGTGGAACACAAAACCTTCTGGGAGACTTCATAGTCGAATTTGTTCGTGCTTTAAGTATTCTTCGCCATCCCAGTTGTCTTATATTCGGGTGAATGTCCGTAATGAAACTTATGAGCAAATTTTCGGGGTGGCTAAACCACGCGTTTCTCCTGATGACTGGATCTATCACCATTCTAGCCTTTTCGTCCAAGAAACGAGAAAAAGAAAGCATCTTCCAAAGGTGTCTTGCTCCGTCCGAAATCGATGGTTTGCACTTGACTGAAAACCACACTAATGCATAAACTTTCATAATGTAGGCTACGATTGTCACTAAAGACTCAGTAGGAGTGCTAGTTGCTAGATAGACACGCAAAATTCTGCTTGCTGCTGTTAACCACCTAGCGTGATGCAATTTTCCCGGATTCAGTTCGGCCAAACGCTGGGGACACCTTCCTGAAGACACTGCTTTGCAGATTTCCAAAAAATACTGCTGATCACTACTTAAATCTTGTACCTGTTCTAATTTCAAATCCTGGATCCAGCGCACTGAGACTGGAGAAAATTTCGCAACAGGCATGGTTTCACAATTTGATAACAATTTTCCAATTGGTCCTTGATAAGTCTCTGGCCCTGTTGTTCTGCCATCAAGAGTTTCAAATAGATGACGAAGAGGCAATTCGTTAGTGTGAAGAATGCAGATAATTCTTTGAAGAGGTTTCTGAATGGCTTTCTCAATAAGCGACATAACCCCATTTGTGTGGCCAGTGTTTGTTACTGTACCATCAGATCCTATGACAGCAATATCGGATAAGTCCATTTTGTGTTCACGAATGAAACTGAGCATCGCTTTACTGATAGATTTCCCCGTACCCGCAGAAGGAGTTACATGTCCAAGGTACCTTGATTCAGGTTCTTCAACAAGGACAATATGTTCTTCTTTCTGTGTGGTCCGATAATATGTATCGTCCTGTTTCCTTTCAATCACCAACGTGCTGTCAATTCTTCCATCAAAATATATTGCCTTCAATTTCTTTTGCTGAAGTGTTGTGGAAGTCTCCTTTAAAATATGTTTAGAGAGACTTTGTTTTTCCCTTTGAATTTTGTTTGGGTCAATAACCTTTTCTTTATTTTCAGGGGTCACCACCCCGATGTCTTCAAGAAGAGAAGAAGCCAGAAGAGCAGCGTCTCTTTTAGATGTTTGTGTCCTGAAGACTGCACTAGAAAAATTGGGCAATTTAAACCTCTGTTGTGTCACGGGAACATAAACTGATCGCTGTACCTTTCTCGATGGCTGAAAATCTGTGTCCGAGTCCGTTTCACTTTGATTATGCACAACATGCTCCTCGTCCTCAAGCTCACTCAAATCGGGAACAATTATATCTCGCTGACTAGTTTCTTTATTTTTTGATTCTCTCTCTTCTCTTTTTGTATCACGTTTATGCCTTTTGCGGAGCCGATTGGTTTCTTTATGGTCAATTTTTTCAACAACCATTTTCCTCTCAGATCGTTGATCAAGGAGAAAGGGCAATTCCAATTTAGGTACTTTATTTTCATTTTTGCACGAGCATTGAAGAACGGGATCGATGCATTTACACGCAGCTATGTCAAACAGCTTATTTTTTGCATAGCGTTGAAAAGATGCAATCTGTTCATTAGAAAAAGAAGAATTTGTTTTTGAAGACTTTTGCAATTTACGAAGCTGTTCAAGGTATTTCGAAATCATAGCAACTATGCGCCTTTCACTGACGATTGCTTTGTCACCGAATGAAGCAATAGTCCAAATATCCACAACTTTCCTACCTACAACATAAGATATTTCTTTGGCAGAAGGTTCCTTTCGAGATTCTAACTCTCTCATTTTTTTATTTCTTTCCCACAAGTAATGCCTTAAAACGTCTTCTACAGTCGGTAGTTTTAAAATAGAAAGTTCCTTGGGCGACCCAATAATGTCATGAAACACATGTGAACGTAATACATTTAAAGATGCCATATGTTCTGTTCAAGGTAGTTAAAAATATGCACTAAAACTGTATGCTATTTCACAGATAACATCGGTAGTTCGCCACTTCAGGAAAGAAAATTAACGAGCGAGCACGTTAAAAACCCTAATACTAGCACTAGGGAACAAACGCCTCAGGAAACTAACAATGGCAGTTTGAAAGTCTAACTGGCGCTCCGTAGACGAGCCCAAAGTTGTTTCGCGGGAAAGGAGAAGTAGATTAGATGCGTCGGTTATTTGCGCTGCTGGCGCTGGGCGAGTCCAAGTCTGCGGAGGGGAAGTTGTTTTTTACAGCTCTGGCGGCAGCAGAAGGAGTTAAGTGATCGAGCTGAAATTTTTTTTACGTCATGCTGAAGCCATTTGGCCAAAATTCCGCCCTATCCGCAAACCAATTTAAGGAAACCAATTAATTTTAAAAATTGTCAAAAAATCCTAGTTTTTGGTCATTTTTACCAAATTTTAGGGCTCCGGCGGCAGCAAAAGGAGTTAAGTGATCGAGCTGAAATTTTTTTTACGTCATGCTGAAGCCATTTGGCCAAAATTCCGCCCTATCCGCAAACCAATTTAAGGAAACCAATTAATTTTAAAAATTGTCAAAAAATCATAGTTTTTGGTCATTTTTACCAAATTTTAGGGCTCCGGCGGCAGCAGAAGGAGTTAAGTGATCGAGCTGAAATTTTTTTTACGTCATGTTGAAGCCATTTGGCCAAAATTCCGCCCTATCCGCAAACCGATTTCGAAAATCGGGGTTTTTCGGCCCACCCTACTGTACATTCATGCCTGCACACAAACACAAACACACATGCCTACACACACACATACCCCCCCCACACACACAAACACATACGCTTACATACACACACACACTCGTGATTACGAAAAACATAATTTAAATTCAAAATGACAAAATTCAAATTAATTTTTTTTAATATTATTATCAGTATTATATTATGAGATAATAATATTTGTTATTTTCTGTTATGTTATGTTACTTACGAGGTTTTTTTTTTTTTTTTTCAAGGTCCGATCGATCACGGTCGGTCAGCCAACCAGAAAGTCAAGCCGATGACGCTGTGCGTAGATTTGTTTTACAGTCTCTCAAGTAAGGTTGTGCTGTACATCAGGGCGCTGTATTTGTTTCTGAGCACGCAGTGAATGAGGAAACAAGCCTCGAACACTTGCTTCTTCCGCTAAGTGTGAAGTGCGTGCTGTAATTCGATTTCTGAATGCTGACGGATGCAATGCAGTCGAAATCCATCGACGAATGTGTAACTTGTAGGGCTCAACTCCATTGTCCCTCTGCACGACAATGCGCGCCCACACACTTCTACTTTACCCAAAAGTCTCCTGCAGCAGTTTCGCTGGACAGTGTTTGACCATCTTCTGTACAGTCCAGACTTGGCGCCTTCCAATTACCATCTCTTTGGTAACATGAAACGCTGGCTAGGAGGACAGACGTTTGGCTCCGACGCTGAGCTGCAGACCAGCGTACAGAATTGTCTGAATTTACAGGCGGCTGCCTTCTATGACAAAGATATCGAAAAATGTGTACCATGGCACGACAAATGTCTTAATCGGAGCGGCGAGTAGGTTGAGAAGTAGTTGGAAGGTCTATGTACATATTCCAAATGAAAGAGTGTTCATTGGCTTTGTGGTCTTCATTCTGCGATTGATCGGACCTTGAAAAAAAAGTAACCCTCGTACATGTTTTCCCCGTCGATTCCACGAGAATATCGGTTAGATAACTATCCTGTTTAGTAGAATAAATTTTCAATGTACCATAAATTCCCATTCTTATTCATTATTTTGATCCCAGGTAATGCAATATCACGCTTATTAAGAATACTTTTTCGTGGCAAATTAACTATTAAATTAACCAGGTTCAGTTGTACTTATGTTATATTTAAAAAGCACTGGAATAAACGCTGAAACGCTTGCCTAGTCTAGTGGTCAAAAAAGTCTAACTCTGACAGAAAAGTTCGGGTTCGAATCCTGGCTCGGGCATGGACGTACTTTCTCTCTCCTGTCCTTGTCCTTTCTTCGTGTGAATGTGTTGCTGTGCTGTGAATGGTTGCCTACCATATAAAAGGATCCATATGGCCTGTGTGTACAGTAGAAGTCGGACTTCAAACCAAATTACGGTACAGTTGGAAAAGTAAGGCAGAGCTGTCAGCTGCCCCAAACTGTCAACCTGGTTGGCAAACGACAACAACAATAAACACTTAGTTTTATCAGTCGATTTAAGACTAGTTACAGATTAATAGTTATTATAAGTTGTTTATAAAAACCTAACTGATTTTAAAATTATACTGCTGTGGGAAAAAAACTTGCAGTAACTGCAAGTTTTTTTTTATTTTTATTTTTTTTTTTATTTTTCAGTTTCTTGTATTTTTTCATATAATGTACTTCAGCTTTATTGTAAAAGATTGTTTATTTGGTTTACGCTGAAAATAACACGTAAAAAGCGTCAAGCTCAAGCATTTCCCTATTGTTAGTATGGAATTCAAATCGAGTTTCTTGAAAAATCTCAAAAACTCTTTTCTACAGATATTGCGCCTTATCTTCAAACTACAGTATAGTTTTATTTATTTATTTTTTTTTGTTTTTTATTTAAAATTTAGAAAAATAACAAAGAACGTTGCAAAAAAAAATAAAAACTATTGTTTTTCCGCATGATGAATCACTTCTGTGATGTATATTTTTCAAGTCACTCAAGCGAAAAGATGTATTTTATTTCGCAAATGTAAACAATAAAAGGAATAATCTTTATTTTAGAAATATCTATGCATCAATTTTATTAAAAAAATTTACCGCTTTAGATCCCAAAAGTTTTCCACTAGACTTCGAAAATAAATGATCATCGCATTTTCTGTTTCAAAGTTTTTTTTTCGAAACTTGGAGTCAAACGTTTTACTGCACGTACGCGGAGAATTAATCATTACGAAAGAAAGTACTGAAAAGTTAGAAAACAGATTATATATGCTTAAATAAAATATGTTCCGTTTTAAAGCCAGAAAACGGACTCATTAATTTTATCATTGTTAAATATTATTTCATATTTCTTAAGGAAACTACATGAAACCACGTAGAGTAGCTGTGTTTTCCTGTCTTATGTTCTGAATGATATAAGGGCAAAGCATTATTGTGCATATGTCGACATGATCATCTGAAAAACAAAATAAAATGCTAACAAGGAGTGCACCATTAAGTACTTTGTTAACATAGTTGAATTAAAAAATAAAAAAAAAAATAAAATAAATTAATTTTAACTCTGACATCTTGAATTCAAATTATGTTTTTCGCAATCACAAGTTGCGACAGGGCCCTACTCATTGGGGGCTATTGTTTCCAGAAACAGCTGCTGTCCCCCCAAGCCTGCCCCTCCTCCTGGGAGGTTACGTGTGTGTGTGTGCAGGCGTGTGTGTATGTGTAGGCGCGCGTGCGTGCATGTGTTGGCTTGTGTGTGTGCGTAGAGCTGTGTGTATGCACGTAGGCGTGTGTGTATATGTTTAAAGACTTGTGTGTGTGTGCGCGTGTGTGTGTATGTGCGCGTGTGTGTGTATGAGCGTGTGTGGGGGGTAGGACATGAACGCCATCGACCAGGAGAAACGGATTCCAGGAGGCAGTGCTCGGAGCCGCGCCTGCAGAGGGCGGTGCTGCTGGTGTCCCTGGTCCAAACTGAAAAAGGAACCACAACATCAAAGACGGTCAAATGAAAGCAATAAGCAATCGTGATTGCTCAAAAAAATACCTTTCCCGGAAAACGAATGTAGTCATGTGCCTGTCTGGTGTTAAACACTGTAATCGAAACTTTGAAGATATTATACCCATCGAGCAATGTGAGGGTTCAGTTCTTTTTTTTACATAAGATATAGCAGTCAGAGACAATTTTAAACTCCGTTCAAAGCACATAAATCCGAAATGTTTGCAAACGCTTCTACTTCTGTCAGTATTTCTAACTCAAAGTAGGTGTATTTCTTTTCGTGGTCTGAAAATTTCCTCTTCATATAGAATAAAGGATGCATTTTATTGCTTTGTTCAAATTTTTGAAGCAAGACTGACCCCAAATCATAAACCAATGCAACAGTATATATCTGAGCTGCAAAACTTTGATTAAAAATATTTAGAACTAATTGATTGGAAAGCAAATACTTCAATTTTTTAAATGCAGCTTTCTGATTAACCTGAAAATTAAATGAAGTTTCTTTGCGTAGGAGGTCACTGATATGTTTCTCGGTAAATGAATACCGAGGGATAAACTTCCTAAATAGCCAGCAAGGCCAAGAAACTGACTTTCGTCCTTGATATGAGTCCTTGATAAATAATTACGGAAATCTTTAGTTTTCCATGGGAAAGGAAGCAGTTCTCTATTTCCTGTAACAGGTCTAAAGAATTAAATCTGATGGTTTAAGAATTGATATTTTTGCATATCTATTTCAAGTCCGTAATTTACGAGTTACTACAAAAGCAAATTTCAAATACTTGAGCTCTTCCAAATCTTTAGCAGCAGTCACTGATTGTCAAAACAATTTGCAAAAATAAATTTCTTTACAAAATAATATGTCCTTTAGGAACAAGTTGGCATATATTTAATTATTGTTGTTTGCAGCAGATTTGAAACTATTTTCTTGAGATCTGCTAAAGATATCTTTGAATTCAAAAAACGTATACAGGTTCTTGATTATAGACAACTTTTATGGACTAGTCTTCTTGGATCATCTGTAGTGGAACATGCAGAAATATTGGTGAAATAAAATAAAAATATCAGAGAACTTCAAATAGGGACAACGTATTGAGAGAACATTTTAGTTAAAATTTGAATGCAATTTTCTTTTCATAAATATTAAATGCAAAAGGAGTGCAATAAATACGCAGGTTTCAGATGCAAGCTAAAATTGAATTTTTAAGGCATATTTTAAAAACTCCCAATGTCAACTTAAAATGGAGTGTATTTTTTAGAGTTACTGAATCATTTTTAATATATATCATTAGATATCGTATTTATTAAAGTAAGGGCATAAAAAAGTTCAAGCTCCAAGAAAATATGTCAAAGCAATCACCAACGTATTCTGGAAGGTGATGATTTTTTTTCTTCTTTTGCTCGTTGAGGGGGAAAAAACAAGTGAATTGATTTATCTTTCGTTGAAAAATCAATTGTATAAATTAAGCTATTTCTTCACTTTAGATTCTTCTATCTTTATCTTGGATTGAAAGTGTAAAAACAGAAAGCGAAATATACTTCCAAATGCACTTCTTAAATTGACACGTAAAGTAATGAAATCGAGGTTATATTGATAAATCATACTTGAATTTAAGAATCTTTTTTGTTATAAAATAAAAATGTACAAAACGGATCGTATCTTTTTATTTGTTTGTTTTTTAATTTCCTTTTTTTTTTTTTTTTTTTTTGTCTTTTACTAAAAATATCAACAAACACATTATCAAATGTACACTTTTTTTAAACGCTTACTATGATTAAAGATGCCTTCGAATACAGTTAGGAATAAAGAAACACAATTGTGCTAAAAAGTAAAATAAAACATTACTACGTTAAATTGTACAAATTTTCATATGCGTGTACGTAGCAAACGAATACACGTACTTAAGATGTTACAAGGAACCCTTTTTGAATACGCAAAAGATACAAGTTTACGAATAAAAAGGCATCCGCCAATAGCAATATTTTCTATTATTTTAATAAATATAATTTGCCCAAAAATATGTGTAGAGATAGAGAAAGTAACTGCATTTTAATAGTTTAGAGGGGCAAAAAAGTTTGAAACGATTTCATATTTTAATACTTATGATATGTAACATGCTTTTTGCCTTACATAAATTGTACAAAATTAATTCGTTTGTTTCATTTTTATAGGGTTTAACTTTGTAGTCAACAATAGCACCGAAAGCAATTAATGAGCACATTAAAAAAAAATAACGTATCATAGTTAAGCAGACCTACTGTTTGATATTTAAATTTGCGACCAAAAATTTGCGCATGCATCAGGACTTTTCTGATTTTATCAAAATAGGGGTGAACGTGATAAGAGAGGCAACGAATGCAAGTTAATTTATTTATTTATTTTTCTTTTTTTTTGTTTAGGATTCTTTTTTTTAAATGTGTTTGTCTGTGTTAATGTTTTTAATTCCTTTTACAGAAAAGGAAGTACTGTATTCGCGAAAACAATTTCACTCAAAAATTGACCTTAAACTTCATTTTGCTTACCCCCGAATAAGTGTTGAGTTTTGGTTTCGACTCGACCACACGTGGATAAGTGCGTAAAACGTA
This sequence comes from Uloborus diversus, assembly GCF_026930045.1. Lineage (NCBI taxonomy): Eukaryota > Metazoa > Arthropoda > Arachnida > Araneae > Uloboridae > Uloborus > Uloborus diversus. The sequence continues at coordinate 182,744,088 of NC_072734.1, forward strand.
TACACACGCGAAATAACCATTTTGACGATTTCCTAGTTAACTACAACGAGTTTTCTCGTGACGTCTGTATGTATGTATGTGTGTATGTGCGTATGTGTCGCTTAACTCAAGAGCGGTATGTCCTAGAACGTTGAAGTTTTGTACGTAGAGTCCTAGTTGGGTCTCGCTGTGCACCTCCCCTTTTGGTTGCATTCGGGTGTTTCTAAAGGGGTCTTTTGCCCCTTTTTGCGGGGAAATCATTGTTAATTTCGATGTGAACTCAGGTGAGGTTATAATTTGGCGGACACTTGGCGATATATCGCCAGTCTTTTGGTTACCAAGTTTTTTCGCCAACTTAGTGACAAATTTGACGATTCATTTTAACTGGTTTCAATTTGGCCACTGTTTGGTGATATTTAGAGAGTAAACTATTGAATCACATTAAAACTGCCTAATGAGAAATGCATGAAATTGGAGTAAAAGGAAGTCATGTGATGCACACATCAACTCGTTTTTTTTTTTTCTTTACTTTTAATTACGTAGATTGCGAGGAAGTAGGTGTATATATTTATTCTAAGGTCATTTTCGAAAATTAAATTCTTTAATCGGTAAATTTCCGTTCATTAAGAATAGTTATTTAAATTTTCTATTTTGACTTATTTTTCTAGAAAATTATAAAGAATTCTGGAAGGTGTACTAAACTTTACTTAAATCAACTTAATTCATGAAATTGAATTCATAAGTTCATAGGACATTACTTGTTTGTGTAATTTTTCGTATTTATTAAATGAGTTTTAGCGATAGAAAAATGTCTAAAATGAAAAAAAAAAAACGACGAGCTGATGTGCATCACATGACTTCATTTTACTTCAATTTAACGTCATTTCTCCATTACTGGCATTTTTAATGTGATTCAAAAATTCACTTTTTAAATATCACCAACAGTGGCCAAATTAAAACCAGATTTTTAAAAAAAATCGCCAAATTTGTCGCCAAGTTGTCGGCAAAACTTGGCGACCAAAATATTGGCAAAAAAGCCCAATTGTTTGCCAAATTAAAACACCACTTGAGTTTTCATCGAAATTAACAATGATTTCCCCCCAAAAAAGGGGCAAAAGACCCCATTAGAAACATTCGAATGCAACCTAAAGGGAATGTGCAAAACTAGACCCCACTAGGAATCTACGTACCAAATTTTAACTCTCGAGAACATTCCGTTCTTGAGTTATGAAACATACATACGCACATCCGCATATACGTACATACAGACGTCACGAGAAAATTCGTTGTAATTAAGTTGGGAATCGTCAAAATGAATATTTCGCGTGTCTATACGTTCTTAGGCACTTATCCACGTGTGGTCGAGTTGAAAAAAAATATATCAACATTCATTCGGGGTTGAGTAAAATGGAAATTAAAGTCGATTTTTGAGTCAAATTTTTTTCGCGAATACAATACTTCCTTTTTTTGTAAAAGGAAGTAAAAAAGGTTTAAACTTTCCATATGAGATGCATATAATGTAATTTTAACTACAGTGTTTCGAAAAATTACAGAAATCACAAATAAATATGCGATTTTTTTCAAGATGTAACAATAAACCATAGCGTATTCAATTGCGAAAAGAGGGGAAAAGTTAATACTCCCGCAAATGCACCTGTGGAGAGACTCACATGTTCGTAAATAATTATTTTTTTCAATTTTAAAAAGGATATATTTTGTAAAAGAACTCATAAAACATGTGAAGCTTAATATGCAGTAACAGCAATAGAACATTCCAAAAAATGACAATATTTTTCAACTTCGTAAACAATAAAATTATTCCCAACTTTTGAATAATTCTCCCTTTTATATCCTATCCTTTTATATATATATATATATATATATATATATATATATATATATATATATATATATATATATATATATATATATATATATATATATATATATATATATATATAAATATAAAGGAAGTATTGCATTCGCAAGAAAATTTTCACCCAAAAATCGATTATTGAATCGATATCGAAATTTGGTACGTAGAGTCCTAGTGGGGTCTAGTTGTGCACCTTCCTTTTTGGTTGCATTTGAATGTTCCAAAGAGGGTCTTTTACACCTTTTTGTTCGAAATCATTGTTAATTTCCATGAAAACTTCAGTAGGTTATAATTTGGCAAACATTTGGCGATATATCGCCAACCTTTTGGTCGCCAAATTTTGTCGCCAACTTGGCGACAAATTTGGCCACATTTTTTTTTTTTTTAATCTGGTTTTATTTTGGCCACTATTGGCAATATTTAGAGAGTTGACCATTGAACCACATTAAAATGTCCAATATTGTGGAAATTCATCTGTTTTTTTTTTTTTTTTTGCTTCGGTTCGCAATAAACTTAGGATAAAAATATTTAAAGTCTTTCTTTCCTTAATCCAAAGCACTGCTATTATTAAATTGACGTAAATGGAAGTCATGTGATGCACACACGTTTACCCGCCAATGTTCCAAAAATGGAACATCATATTCAAGTAAAAATTTTCCCAAGAAATAACGTTAAAATAAACAAGCTTTTTTAACACAGTTTAGTCTTATTTCAAAGTATTTTTTGATTTCCTGCTTGATTGTTTATATATTTTCAATTATTTATTGCGATTTTTCAAAGATGAGTGTTTTTTTTAGCTTTTTGCAACTTTTTCTTATAAAATTTACCAAAAATTGGCTTTTTCAGAAAATGTGATGATATTTATTATAGTTGTGAAAAATACTTCAATGTATGATTTTAAAATGCTTGTAGAAATATAATATGATATTTCCAAAAGGTGTACCCCTTCAAAATAGCATGTTCCAATTTTGGAACATTGGCGCTTTTAGGGAGTCAAATTTCCAAGAAGTAAATCGTTCGGCTTCAAAGGGGAAATTTCATTTTTCGTAATATATGTTTCTTTTTTTTTTCATTTTGAATGTACTCTGATGCAGATGTTGGCAAAACCAAGTAAGTTTATATTTTGTATACCAACTGTTCATAAATGTAAAAAAATGTCTACAAGATTTCTTACTGTAGAACAAGCTGTGGTTTATTTAGAGACATTGTCAGTTGCGGATTTTTCAGATGTAGATATATGCCAATTACCCCCTGATGAAAAAGGCAATATCACTGAAGAAAAATAGATGTTGACAGAGATGAAATCCTCCAATTTTTTGGTTTGCTGCTATTGAGTGGGTACCATTCCGTTCCTTCTGAAGATATGTATTGGAGCAGTGCAGAAGATACATCTGTGCCAATTGTACCAACAGTTATGCCTCAAAATCGTTTTCGAAAAATAAGAAACCACCTTAATTTGATGGACAACCATGAATTAAAACAAAATGACAAACTTGGAAAAGTATACCCTATTTACGAAGAATTGTGTAAAAACCTTCAACAATTTGGTGTATTTCATGAAAAATTAAGCATAGATGAATCTATGGTTCCCTACTACGGTCGGCATTCATGTAAAATGATTATTAGAGGAACACCAATAAGATTCGGCTTCAAAATTTGGATGCTGTGCTCTTCAAGTGGATACCCATATTCCATGGAGATTTATTCAGGTAAAAAAGAAGGATCCCCTGATGTGCAATTAGGATCCAGAGTTGAAAAATGATCTATTATCAGTTTTGACTGACACGTCTAAGCATGAAGTATACTTTGATAACTTTTTTACATCATATGACTTAATTTCTCAGCTATCAAAAAAAGGTGTACGAGCAATAGGAACAATTCGTGAAAACCGAACTGGCCATTGTCCACTGAAATCCAAAAAAGCCCTTTCTAAAGAAGATCGAGGAAATTTTGACTATCGATCTGATGGATCAGTGTACATGTGCAGCTGGAATGATAATGCAGTGGTTACAGTAGCATCTAATTGTTATACACATGAGCCACTTGCATCTGTAAAACGTTACTCAAATGCGCAGAAATGCAAGATAGATGTGCCACAACCTCATCTTATCAAGAGATACAATGAAGGAATGGAGGGTGTGGACGTCTTGGATAAACTTTTAGAAAATACAGACCTCATTTGAGGAGTAAAAATTGGTGGTGGAATCTTTTTAGTAATGCTCTGAATATTTCAGTTGTAGCTAGTTGGTTACTTCATTGTGAGTTACACGAAGTCAAGATGAAGCATTTAGAGTTCCGAAGAGAAATAACAACTCACCTCCTAAGAAGAAAAGTACGAGTGGAAAGTCATCCAGGGCCTCGTTGTCATTTACATAAACAATCAAGAATGTCTGACGGACATTATATTGTATCTGCATCCCAAACACGTTGTGCGGTGTGCAAAAAAATACGACTAAGAAATGTTTTCATTGCGACAAACGACTTCACCAGCAATGCTTCCTTTCATATCATGGGCATTAGATATTTCTGTATTGGATTTTCTGATTTCTGATATGTACATAAATGTAATTTAAAATATTATTTTTTCTGCAATAAAGTATGCTAAGATAAAAACCGCATTCAAAACCTCTTAGTTTAAAAAAATTCCCTGAAAAAAAAAAACTTCATGCAAAGCGCCAATGTTCCAAAAATGGAACACACTGAAAATCATAGTAAAAAAAAAATTTCTGGAAATTTTATTTTATTTCTGTATTTACTAGACATAAATAGACATACTTTCAAAAAATTACTCAAATTTGATCATCCGTCAATAGCGGTGCTAGTCTCGGCTTTCGAGGTCAAACAGTAGGTACATATTTTCTACAAAATACGAAGGGGTAAAGTACCTGCATTTAGCAGTTTAAATCATAAAGGTATAATTTTACCTAAAATGCAATTCAACAAACTATTTTCATGTATATTTCTAATGCTTGATTTAAAAAAAAGCACTTGGTTCCTCACAGTCTTCCTGTATTGTTTGGTTCATTTCATCAAAACACAGACACCAACTGCACAAACTACAAAGCCCTGAAAGAATCTGAAGTAGAAATAAATTTATTAATTTAGTTTGTAATAAATCGAACTTGTTTCGAAGGAGAAACACTAGCACTGGAGACTGTATTTAATTAAGAAACTTTAGCATCATCACACAGGAGAATAAGATTCATTAGAAACATCAAACAAAATTGGATGAATAAATTTTATTAGAAGAATAGGCTTTCGAACTTAATGGTGTGAAAGGGTAGTATTTCCCATTAATACGATGTATTTTAATACTTCCTATACTGTCTGTCAAGAACCTATTTCAAACAAGTTTTGTTATTCTGTTAATTTAATTACTCATGTGTTTAGAAAGTTTCGCGCTCTTGTTCTCACATGTCACATGACATGCATACTTCCAAATAGTTACTGCTCTGTAAGTTTTTAATATAAATACATGTTGCATTGGTATTGATTAAAAACGAACGCATTCCCAAGAAATAATTCTTATAAATGTATTAATAGTTGAGACGTGAATTGAATATTAAAGCGTTAAAACTGGTGCTTAGAGTTCGAGAAGTTTCATACAAACTATTAAAATCGTGTAAGTCATTCAGTTAAAAATTGCTGAGTCATTAAAAAAAAAGATAATGCAAGCAAATAATAATAAATAAGTCACCTTCTGTATTTATTTTAAAGTTTACAGTGTTTGTACACCTTTTTTTTTTCTTTTTTAAGAATTCCAACAAATTTGACTTTATGGATTATGAAGCATTTTTATATAACTTGGTGATATTTCGATATCTCGCCAATTTGAAAGTCGAAAGCAATGCGCAAACGCAGTACGTGACTTACGTAAATGAGTAATCATGGTCTTTTTTTTTTTTTTTCAATTTTCATTAAAAAAAAAACGTGTTTACGAAGGTAGGTAAAAAAAATATATTGACGAGGGTGAAATTTATCAAAAATTCAAACATAATTTAGTTACTTGAAAATAAGTATTACCATACACATCACAAAACTTTCCTCTATACGAGGGTGGTTTGAAAAGGAGACGATCTTTGGGTAAAGTCCTGAAGAATATGTATCAAGCCCGCTTGCGTGAGTTAACTTTAAACCTTCTGCGCATTCATGAATTTTTCCCCCTACATGAATAGCGTCATCAGCTTAAATACAGAGCTTGACTGGAATAAACTGTAGTGTCGTTGTCAGATATTTTAATTTGTATTAAAATGAAGAAACGGCTGGAACAGCACTAATCTTTTAATCGCGTCTTGAGTTCGCAGAACGTCAAGAAGTCCCAAGGGACCGTATCAGGTGAAAAAGTTAACCTCTTTAACTACAGGAGTCTGGATTTTTACTATAAACGTCAAAATCAAGTACGGGGAGTATGCTGATAAATCATTACCGAATACCAATTTAATATTTTAAGGATTCGGTCTAGCTCTCGGAACTTGCTTATCGTCCTGTTTCCTGCAAAATTCGATGCAGTATCACTGCCCCAAGTTCCCGTCATGATTTTTGAAATTGCAAAATACAACTAAGGAGATCTACACAGTAAACTCAGTTAAACTGTTTGTCAGCTACTAACAGACAGGAAAAAGTTCACGCATGCGCATGAAGCATAAAAGATAGCTCATGCAAGCGCACTTGATTTATATCCAGAATAACGGAAACTGTCGCGTGCCGTTTTATTACTTAAAGAGAAAGTCAGCTTTGCATTTAACTCAACACTAATTAACTTTCAAAAGTCTCTCTGGCTTGAAAGGCTTGTGGCTATGCTGTTAAATATTAAGAGGTTTAACTAAATATTTTTTAACTTTTCTTTAACTATAAATTTCCTTTTTCTTTTTTTTTTCTTTTTTTTCCATTCATGTAGACTGCGTCAATGAGTCACAAAAAAGAAATAAAAGGAGTACGTCACAAAAGAGCGTCACAAAAGATGCGTCACAAAAAGGAATTAAAAAGAGATATCTTTCTAACAACTCTCATTCACGCAATAAAGAAAGTATAGAAAGGCGAAAATATTGGTCTATTATGTTTCTCTCACGGAAAACGCTGTGAGGGTACCGTTTGTAAATAAGTAAAAGGTTTGACCTTTTTTTTTGTATTTAAATACACCTATTCTGAATAATAAGTATAAATTGGTGATAAAACTAACAAAATCAAAAAGAAAAATAATAACTCTAAATAACTAATTTATGTATTTTATTTCGTTGGTGCAAGCTGAATCGTCGCAGTGAAAAATGGGAAAATTGAATTGTTATTGACACAGTACAAGCCTCTTGCAAGGTGAAATGCCTCCTAATATCCTTTTTGACCTTTGTAAAGAAAATTCTTAAATTGGCTCAACGTGCAAACAAATGATGAACGAAAGAACGCCTATTTAATGCAATAAATTGGCCGACACTGTGTTCGTGAATTAAAAAAAAAATAATAAATAAATAAAAACAAAGCAAAAGACAGTATTGTGCAACTTTTGTCAAACAAAGACTAAACTTTGTACCTATTAACTTCACTCTTACACAGAAACAGCTGACGAGTAGAAAAATGTAAAAGTTTAAAAGCATTGTAGGACAAACCTATATCCTCAAAATAAATAGAAAGCAAAGTTTTTGAGAAAAAGCACGGAATGAAATGTGTTGAAAGCAGACGTGTCCTACTTTCAACGTAATTGTAGACAAGTAATTACGTCAGCTGAAAAAAGAAACGCTGTTTAAAATAGTCAAAACTAAAAAGTAAAAAAAGAAAAAAAAAACTTCGGTAATTTGTCTTCTGAATTAGGAATGACGGAAACTGTCGCGTGCCGTTTTATTACTTAAAAAGAAAATCAGCTTTGCATTAAACTCAACACTAATTAACTTTCAAAAGTCTTTCTGGCTTGAAAGGCTTATGGCTATGCTGTAAAATATTAAGATGTTTAACTAAATATTTTTTACTTTTCTTAACTGTAAATTTCCTTTTTCTTTTCTTTTCTTTTTTTTTTTTTCACTCATGTAGACTGCATCTATGAGTGAAATTAATTGCTTGTTTAGAAATATCGTACATCCAAAAAAAATATTAAAAATACGTTCAATGTAACTATTTCCCGGTAAAATGAGAAGAATGGGTTTGTTTCCTTCAGTCAAAAGTATTATTTTTAGTTACTAAAATTGATAGAATAAGCAAACAAAATAAGGTGGAGCCAGAAAAATCGTATATTTTAACAACTTTTTTTTTTAAATTTAGTTTTTTTAATGTCCTATTTCTAATAAGGCATGGTCTTTATGATGGCACAATTGATGTAATTTGGCGCGCTTCTCCATTGCTATGCTTTGCTGTCAACCACGTTGCCAGGTTATAATAATTTGCGTTGTGCATTAATGGCATCAGTGAATGGCATTTCATCATTTGTAATATCATGCACAGAAGCGTAAAAGATGAATTTCAATTTTCGCATTGGTTAAAATATTTGTTAAAAAATATTAATCTTTGTCAAAATATTTAAACAGTGGTTAAATCCTTTGTTTTTAAGCATGGTTTTTAGAAAAAATACTTTTTAAAATTTTGGAAACAACCCCATTTTAAAACTTTTGGTACCATTATACAACATACAAAAACCACTTTTTGAAAGCAGGGACTCGACTTTTTACCAAAAAACTTTGAAGCAGACTTTTAGAAGCAGTTTTCTGAAAAGTTCTTTGACCACATTTAGTTCAGCGCCACTTATTTTACGCTTTTAGAAACGTTTTTTAAAACACTTTTTTTGAACCTGCCAGTAAACATTCGAACCCTGAAAGAGGGAATCCATAGCACTACTTGCATCCGAATTATACCTATTCCTATTGTAAATGTACTTTTGTTACAATAAGTTTCTAAACATGGAATTAAGCAGATATTAAACGTTTTTTTGTCTAATACACATAACTAAGGCAAAGAAAATGATATTACAATTGTATCAATGTGTTTCCAATCTTTTCTAAAATAGGTCTCCAATAAGTTTTTAAATGCTCCCTCAATGTGTTCTTAAAAGTGTTTCCAACGTTCTATGTAGATCGTGAGAAAAACACCATCCTTTTTTTTATAACGAGTCTCATTCACAACACATACGAATGCACATTCAGACAACTATAATCCTTTTTTTCGAATTGGAGTACTCCCATAGTGTACTGGAAAGTTTCTGTGACTTCGTAGATGAAAACAAATCAAAATTCATCGGTTGCGATGCAGAACTATTTTAGTAAAACTTGGATTTTCTCTCCCAAGTTTGATCTAGTTACGTTTAAAACTTACCGGTGAACTTAAGGTAATTGGCTTAAATTTTAAATGGCACTAATTAACTAAACGAAATAAAAGGGGGGTTAATCGATATATCGAGTCACGTTGGTTCCATCGTATATTCTCTTAGCAGCAGTTTTTCCGATGTTTGCAAACGGAATATGCAAAGGGGAAAGAGTTTCAGTCACCTTAAGAGTTCATCAACAAGATGGCATTCCTCTTTGGAATTCTTTATTTGTGTCTTTACCTTGACAGAAATTCATAAAGTGAAACAGGATAATGGACAAAACTGTAACTCCGACAGCTGCCGAAGAAGGCAGCAGGTCTGACAGCAGCGGACGCTCAGAATGTCAGTGCTGATTGCTTAGGGTTAATCCAACATGATTTAAATAAATATTGAAAAATAATACACTGAGGAGATCGAAGTTGCTACAGGGACTGTTCTCTATTGAGCTGGATTTGATGCTTTTTAGCTTCTTCAACTTTAAACGCGTTTTTCCCAAAACTACTTTTTAAAATAATGTGTTCACTTCCATTTTAAAACCAATTGACCAATTCATTTCAAATTTAGTACACACATTCTGCATATAAAAAACCTCCTCCCTACGTTAAGTTTTGATTCAGCGAACACGGCAAATCATCTTTTTCCAAAAGTACTCTGGGAAACGCTCTGTCAGAGGCTTGTCTGTGGATAGTTTTTGATCAAAAAAGTATAGAATATCCTGAAGATTATTCTTAAAATCATACATAATAGTGCACAAAAGGTTTTAATGAATTTAATTGATCCATTAAAAAAAATGTAAAAAAAAGTGAATTTTTCGATGTTTTCCCCACGTGTGAGAAACGATATTTATATTGCTTTAAAAGTTGCCTACCCCTCCCTTAAAGCAAGTTAAATCCTATTTCTTATGTTGTATTTTTAGTAATAGTTTCTGTGTTTTTTATTAAACATTTAAAATTGGGTTATTACTTTTGAAATACTCTCCCTTTTAGTTAAAAAATATGTTCTTTAGTGGTATTTTTAAAATACACGTATAGTATTTGTTTTAAGTTACAACTCCACGAAAGGTTCAAAAAAAAAAAAAAAAAATATTAATTTCAAGTCCAAATGAAATGTGCTTTTTTTCTCAGCTTGTTCCAAAATGTGCACTTTAAAAAAATAAAAGAAGTTACATTAACATGTTTCATTTAAATGCTTTTTCTTTAGTATCTGACTGTTCTAAAAATAGAAAATTAAATGAATAAAAGTCATCTAAATAATTCTTTAATGTCTTAATTTAATCTATTTAAAATGAAAGTAGGTCACAATACTATTCAAAAAAATATTTTTTCATCGTAGAATATTAAGTGCTGAATGCAAGTATCCTTAATTGTATGCACTGAAACTATATTATGATTTTTTTTTAAGTTGTGCGTCTGTACCTATACATATTGATTAAAGTTAAAAAGTGGATAACAAATTTGTTTTATATACCGCAAATCTTTTTGAAAATATCGTTTATATAAACACAGGGTAAGAGACAACTCCGAAGTATTTCCTTGCGTTCTTCCCGGCCAGAAAAATTAAAAAAAAAAAAAACATATTCTTCAAACAAAATCTATACTTAAACCATGGCTAGTTTTCATATAAAAAAAAATAAAAATAAATAAAATAAAATAAAAAAAAAAAAACACGAGCTGATGTGTGCACTTTCTTTTACTCCAATTTAATGTATTTTTTTCATTGCTGGCAGTTTTAATGTTATTCAATAGTTTACTCTCTAATTTTCACAAACAGTGGCCAAATTGAAACCAGATTTTAAAAAAATATATATAAAAAAAATTTTAAAAAATAAATTTATTTAAATTTTGACATCTTGAATTCAAATTATGTTTTTCGCAATCACGAGTGTGTGGATGTAGGCGTGTGTGTTTGTGTGTGGGGGTATGTGTGTTTGTGTGTAGGGGTATGTGTATGTGTGTGTAGGCATGTGTGTTTGTGTCTGTGTGCTGGCATAAGTGTGCGGGTGGTTGTGTATATGAATGTGTATCTGGGGGGATGTGTATGTGTGTGTAGGCATATGTGTTTGTGTCTGCGTGCAGGCATGAATGTGCGGGCAGTTGTGTGTGTGTGTTTGTGCATGTGTGTATGTGTTTGTGTGTGTGTGTGTGTGTTTGAGTGAGTGTGTGTGTGTGCGTGTGTGTAGTTGTGTATGTATGCGCGTGTGTGTAGGACATGGATGCAACCTGGAGACGGCTTCCGCAATAGGAGCAGCAGCGTGAGCAGCCGATCGACGGTGATGGTGCGGAGGGTGGCGGTGGGAAAATAAAATCAAAGGACATCAGAACAGTCAAGTGAGAACAATAAGCAATCGTAATTGCTCAAAAAAAAAAAAAAAAATTAAAAATCACCAAATGTGTTGCCAAGTTGACGAGAAAACTTGGCGATATATCGCCAAGTGTCCGCCAAATTATAACACCACTTGAGTTTACAGCAAAATTAACAATGATTTTCCCCCAAAAAGGGGCAAAAGACCTCCATTGGAGCGTCGGAATGCAGCCAAAAAAGGAGGTGCACAACTAGACCCCACCAGGAGTCTACGTACTAAATTTCATTTTTCTAGGACATAATGTTCTTGAGTTATGCGAGATACATTTGCACATACGTACATACATAACTATATGAGTCAAGAGAAAAATTGTTGTAGGGACTTATCCACGTGTGGTCGTGTCGAAAAAAAAACTCAATATTCATTCGGGATTGAGTAAAATGGAAATTAAGGTCGATTTTTGAGTGAAAATTGTTTCGTGAGTACAACACTTCCTTTTTTGTAAAAGGAAGTAAAAATAGAATGAGTTTTCTTTCCTAAGAAGATTATTTTTAGATCAGTTTGTAAAATTGATAAGGCCTTACATATTTGTTCTGTTTTAAAATTTTAGCTTTAAAAATTGTTTTTATTTTCAGAGCACTTAACGATATACTTACAGTAAAGATGCAGCATATTTAAAATATCAATACAAAAGATGCTATAACTTTTTTTAAAAATAATAATATCCTTCATCATCCATTAATAACGTGTTTTTAAACAACTCGGCAGAAAGATGGCATATTCATTTCAAATTTCTAGTAGGTAGAAATGCAAAGTCATTTATTCCGATTCCATGTCACAAAACTTGTTTCCGAGATGGGCTTAATGGAATGCATATAAGCTTCTTTAAATGGATTAGCGGCTAATAGCGAACAGCCCGAGGCGAATAAAAATCTTTCGCACACATTTTCTTTTTAGCCAGTCACTGAATGTTTACAGTATACGAAAGGTTGTCATTTAGTTTAGGGTTTTGTATTCTTATGAACGTTGATAATTCAATGTTTTTGATTAATATGACATGCTTAGTATATTTGTATGCAGTGAAAGAGCAAGAAGTAAAAAAAACATATGATGAGATTTTTTTAAGAAGAATATCAACGTAACTAAAGTAAGTTACTGATAAGTTTTTATCCGTACATTTTAAAGACATTTACTAAACAAACTACGTTTCTGGTGCACAATTTAAAGTATCATACATTTTTTAAAAATATATTTTATGATTTTTTTATTTATAACACATCATTTCACCCAGATTTCAGAGTTGCATAAAATGCTTCATTAAAACATATATTAACGTTTTAATTGTGCTCACCGATAAGTTTTTTGTCAAACCCTTAAATTTGAATTTATTTTAAAATATAAATTACCTTTGAGCACGAAAACAATAATATTGATTCTATTAAAATGATATAACAATATTAAATACATAAATAACCTTTGTGAAACAAAGTAACAATAGTAAACGACATGGATACAGATAGCACATATTAAAATATTGATTGCAAACACCTGTTTAGGAACCCCTTTGTCAGTGAAAAGAATTGTGAGCTCTAGGATGAAAAATTATCTGAGAAAATACTCGGATGACTTTTCATCCTGAAGTTCACTGTTTATCGCATTAAAAAAGGTCCTTGTTACGCCTTACGGTATCAATAAACAAATACATAAAATAACATACTATTTTCTCAATGTTGTCGGGTATTTTCCATCTAGTATTAAAAAAAAAAGATTAAATAACTTTTTTTTTACTAGTGTTACTTTAAAATAAATAAATGTGTTTGATACACATACAGTGTTTTTCACCTTAAAAACGCTTTTCAAAAAACAATATATACATATTTTGCAAAATTTTAATGATTTTTAAACTACTTTCTGATTGAAAGAGCCGAAAGTCATTTTTTTTTCATTTCAATCGATGCTTGAAAGAATTTAATTAAATTTCTTGGTTTCTTTAGTTTATCAGTAGAGCGTTGGGAAAGTAGTAAGGCTTTGATATTAATGAACCTACATCACAAATTGATATATACATATTCAACTCTATTCATTAAAACGCATTTAAAACATTTTGTACAGAAGTCGAGGAACAGCCTTTGATCATTTCAGTTATTTCAAAACTTTCATTTGCTGGAAATAATTGCATTACAAAAGGCCACTGGCTAGATTTTAGAAAATGAGAATTTTATCGTTAAAAGGTCTAGTTAATTGTTCACACATGATAGTTTGTTTTATATGTTTAAATGTTGGATACAAAAGTTATTATTTAAATAAATATCATTATGCTGAAAAGTACAAAATAGGAAATAACAACACAAAAAAGCACTAATTGCAGTTTTCTGCAGACACGTGTTTCGGCGTTACAAGGTGGCCTTTTTCAATGCAAAAGAAATGAGCTTGTATATGAAGGCATGAATGTCTTCATCCGTAAGACATGATAAAGATCCATAAGACATCCATCATTCACGTGAAAAGATGACGACATCAGACAAAAGCTAAAGCTTTAGTCGGAAGTCTTTTCATCCATTAGTTCATTTCTTTTGCATTGAAAAAGGCACTCCTTCAAACGTTGAAACACGTGTCTGCAGGAAATCTGCAATTAGTGCTTTTCTACGTTGTTATTTTCGACGGAAACCTAAAAGGAACCGTAATTACTTTTTAAAGATATGTGATTTCACATATGTTTACTAAACAAATGTATAAACAAAAAGGGGGGGGGGGGGGGTTAATACTTCGGCTTGTTCTAAAGAAGAACATTTACCAATTAAAAAAAAAAGTTTAGTATTCATTTTGTTTTGTTTTATTTTTTATTTTTGATATTTTGAAAACTGTAAAAAAAAAAAGAAGAAAAAGAATGAAAAGTTTTTGTGCTAGTGGAGGAGGGGTTTGCTTACCAATCTACAAGTTCATGCCAGCTCATTTTAAGCATAGTCATGTTTACTTTCTATTCACTAGATCATCACTAGTAAGATAACCACATATTAAACTAAATATGGGATTCAAAATACTCTCAATTTATTTTGTACATTGGTCCACCGTTGCTTTCATTGTACGCAACAACTTTTAAAATCATATTTTTTAATGACTGACAGCTTCTTCCCCGTTCTTTCCCTGATCTCTTCAAGTTGTCAAATCAATGTCATTTCATGCCCTTTTCCGTTTGTGAATGAAAGGAAGAAGATGCACGGAGCCAAGCCTGGTGCACGTAAGGCTCCTATATGAGGGGAGTTGACTTATCCGACATTTTGGTTCCAAAGTTGTCGGGCCAAAAAAATAATATTTGTACTAAAGCTTCATTGCGGGATACTAGTGTCCAAGCTTTAAATGGGTTGTCTGATTGAGGTTTGATTATTTTATTCTGTAGATGAAGAAGATTTAATTAATACAAAGTAAAAACAAATAAGGTGTGAAAATGAGATTTATTACAGTAAACATTTCCCGATACGTTTTTGTTGAATTTGTGAATTAAGTTATCTTTCAAGATTCACCTTAAGTGACATTTTACTCAACTTATCATCACTTATTTTACGACATAGCAACCAGCGAATATTATAAAGTATTCATAAATACTAGAAACAAGGTTGGATCCAATTCTGTCTTGGAACCAAAATGTCGGATAAGTCAGTCTGTCCTTTTCAAGGGGCTCTAGGTGCAGCACCATACGAAGAACGACGTGTTTTTATCTGACGTTTTTTATAGGTCGTCAGTAAGGTCCCGAGAAACAATCTTGGCAGCGAACCATTTCTGTGCAGAAAAACGTTACAGTAAATTGTACCGAAGAAAATAAACGATTGTAGCGCCAAGTGATACACCACGTGACATACAGTGCGAATGCTTATACTACCGTATTTCTCTTCCCAACTCCCCCTATGTCCCAACTCGAATGGTGGGCAGCAAAGCCAGCTGCCAATCCGAAAGTGCTGGAATCAAACCTGCAGCTCGCATGTTGTGTTTGTAACTCTCGCTTATTCTACCGTAAAATTTTACAGTTAAATATTATTTTACGGTAAACGTTACTGGAAACATCGATACCAGTAACTTTTACCGTAAAATTTCAGGATGTTATTTTACCGTGCATTTATCTTTGGTCATAAAAACTGTTCTCTTATACTATCCTTTCTAATTGTCTTTTGTAATAGTCTTTTAACTAGTAGTTTACAAAAAATGAATTAAGAACTATTTTCTTCCGTAACAAATAGCCTTTTTTCACTTATACATTGTCTTGTATAATATTTCAGTAATCTCTGTGCTCTGAAAATTGTAATTTATGTAAAAAAAATTACATTTAAAATTTATTTGGCTTGGGTTACATATTATTTAAAATTATTATATGTATAGATAACTAGTTGCGTTTTCCAGTTTTGCACGGTTGCCTTGAAAATAAATGTAGCGTCAACTTACGATTTAGAACTCTATTTTTTTTTCCAAAAATCCAGCGACTGTTTTTAGCAGGTGTAAACATTTCATTTCGAATATTTTCTGACAAAACTTCCTTACACCTCTGTAAGGAGGAGGGCGGCGAAAAAACCCTATCAGAATTCGTGAGCTTCAAAGGACTTTTGTGCTAAATTTGACTAACATTCGACAAAAAAACAGTGGATTTTTTAAAGAAAAGCTCCTCTGTGGAAGTTTTTGCCATCCAAAAGCAGTCGACCCTCCCCCCCCCCCCCCCGCAAGGAATTCCTAAGCCTCTGTGTTGTATTTGGAGAATATCCGACATAAACCGCGGATTTATATTAGGAACATACATTCACGCACGCAAACACAGTCATTTATCAGATTTGTAACCTACGCCAATTGAGATACATTATTAGCTTTTGATAGAAATTTGATGCTTTCATGCGGGAAAATGCTCTTGTTCAATGGGGTTGTTTCCTTCAGTCAAAAGTCGTAATTTTTGTCACTGAAATTGATACAATAAGCAAAAAAAAAAAAAAAAAACATGTATAAAGAAAATACTTTCATTTTCTCAACAGTTGTTTTTTAATTAACTTTTTAAAGTGTCCGATTTTTCAAATAAGGCGTGGTCTTGATGACGACACAAACGATGCTCTTTGGCGCATCTTTCTGTCGCGTTTCCACGTTACGTAAATCAAGAAGTGAATTGAAATTGCACTCTACGCTTGCTATCAACCATATCGTTGCCAACACACGTTAGTAAAGATGCGAATTAAATATTTTGCTCTGTGAATGGCAACACCGAATTATTCATTCATTATTTGTGATGTCATCGCCAGAAGCGTAAGTAATGAAAGCGCACAGATTTAAATATTTTTTTTAAATATTAAACTTAAACAAATTATTTTAAAAATGGTCAGATCCTATGTTTTTAAGCATGCTCTTTCAGAACATATACTTTAGATATTTTGGAATAGACCCCATTCTGAAGAAAATTCTTTCAAGCTTTTTTTTATCACGAACCACACCAAATAAATTCAAAGTGAAACCCATGTATGGAACGAAATAGAAATGGATATAGATGGAAACTGCGTAACTTTCTTGTCAAAAAATGGATTCCCATACTACAAATTCAAACTAGAGCATTCCTTTCTGTTCTGATTTTTATTCATTTTTCACTTAATGCAGTGACGTCAAAGTTCTGTTTGAGATGTCACAAAACTACAACGTGACATGACTGCCGAAACTTCGAGCGAGGTAAGTTGAAGTTTTATTGTTTCATTCCCTGCTTTTGTAGATTTCTTTCTTTTCTTCTTTCACGAAATGGAAGTATTTAAATGGAATAGTGTGCAGTATAAACTCAACAGGAAACGTAGATGTGTAATCATTTACGATATAACACTTGAGAAAAGGTAGCAACCGAATGAAAAAGAATTTCAAAAAATCGTTTAATAAAATATGAAAAATAAAAAATTTTAGTTTTATATTGATTATTTATGCAAATTTTAAAGATATTTGGATTAATATAATTCTCAAGAATTGCTTTTAACTACTTCCTTTAAATTTAAAAACAGATAAAAAGTATGTTTTAAGTTACAACTAAATAATGCTATGCATTTGTGTGGAGCAATGTTTTTGGATAGTTAAATCCTTGTTAGCGTTATTTAATAAAGATGTAACTAGTGACACCTTTATCTTTATATTAACAACCCGTCAGGAATCTTAATAGAATATTTTACAGGCTAAAAAAATAACTATGCTATATATATATATATATATATATATATATATATATATATATATATATATATATATATATATATATATATATATAATTAGGTTGTATGGTTATATATAATTAATATGTATGATAATATATAATACATAATATATAATTAAGTTGTATGATTGACCAAGTATCCACGTTTAATTAAGTTATGTATCCTGAGTTAAACCTAATATCAACCTGCTGTTATTTAAAAAAACTAAAAACGGTTACTGTAGGAAAAAGAAGATTGTTCAAGATATATCTTTTTTCTCAAATCTTAAAATAAATAATATGTCAAACTGTTGCCGGCGGGAAAGAAGTAATGCGTTTCAGTAAGATTCCCAAGCTAATAATAAGCATTGAGATAAGGCTCCAGAAGACATTGAAATTTCGGCAGAAGGTTTGAGAAACAGAGAATAGAATCGCTTTGAGCGTATCCCCCTGCTTTTTACGTAGACGACTTTATTTTGTTTTATTCTTTTTTCTTTTTTTTTTTTCATTCCCTTTGCTACTGGCAACTTACTGTTTTCTTTTCTGGAAATGCTTTTTGGATGATCTTGGTGTTGCAATGCATTACGTTTAAACGACTGTATAGCAGATCTATATAATTGACAAAAAACATTTTATTATTTTAAATGAGGAAGACTTTTTTTAAAAAGTCAAATAGTACCGTCGTTGTTTGGTTCAAAGATTTGGATGTATAGCTGAAATAATCTTAGCATTAAACTAAAAGCATGTTAAAAAATAAAAAGAAACTTTTTTGGTTATTTATCAATATTCCTAGTCTGTTGTTATGAGAAACTTTTGCTATGTAGTTATTACTTACTCCAAAGTAACATACGGAAAATAAACATATCGTTAATGAAAAAAGGCGGTTCAAAACAAAATAAAATGCATTTTCTTTTCGTTACAGGCAGTTAGGGTAGGATTTACCTATAAGCTAGACACACTTTAGCTCAGGGCCCCCGCTTTTTTGGGGGCCCCTAACTCTCGAAAAATTGCATAATTCATTCCTAAAAAAAATTAATTGAAAATATTGATATAACTTTCAAGTGCTTAAACTTTCTCAAAGTGACTACGAAATTTGATTTTTGAATATTCTTACAAATGGATAAGGAATGAGAAAATATGTTAAATTCAATTCCTTGCTACAATCTGAATCGAAAATTTAAAAAACCTTGGTTCTCACTTTTAGGTAACATATTACTTAAGATAAATTTTTGGGACTTTTGAGATAAATTTTTGAGTTTTATAGTTTGCTGTTTATTTAATCCCGAATGCAGTATTTTCGAGATTCGTTTGTTATTGCTTGCTTTTATCTTACTTCTACTGCATATTGTCAATCAGCTTAGCACAAAACAAAATGTCGCGTTACTTCTATTCCTTTTCGTTTCCTGAACTACTTGTAATTGAAAAAAAAAAAGTTATTGTAATGATAAATATATAGAGGTTTTTTTTCTTTTAAACGTAAAATATACGTTTCTTTCAAAGTTAGAAGAATCCAGTATAACTATACAGTCAAGTACTAAAATGTCATAAGTGCTTTAAGTGATTTCAATTGTTCTAGAGTCCTTAAAAATAATTAGATGTGTCTTTCGAACTCCTAAACAAAGTGCGCCTAAAGTTTACTTCTTATCAAGTGTATAAATTGTAAAATTGTCCTAATGGGCGGTATGTTACTCTTATGTTACATATTTTCAAAATCTGAACATAATTTCTTTTTTCCTTCCTCTCTCTTTCTCACTGACTGCTATCATTGATTTGTCGAATCAAGAAAAAAAAACTGTGTATTATCTTAATTTGCAAAAGAGTATGTATAACTTTTTAAAAAAATATTTGCTTGCCGATTTTTTCCGACATTTTTGTAGTTCCAGTTACCCTTTATAAGGCTTCAAAATGCTAAATTTTATGTCTATTTTTTTAAAACTTCCTCCGGAGAAAAAAAATCCGAACCCCCCAAAATTGGGGATTTTTAATAGATTGATTTCCCCACTTTCAGGAAAGTCCTTTATTATCTTCCTGATACCATTCCACCTCTTACGATTAATCTGAAAAAAAAAAAGACAAACATAATGAAATAACCTCATTCGCTACCGATTCGTCCGGACTATAAAAGAAACCCCATACCCAAAATAGCCCTGTTAAGTCTAAATCCGGCCCTGCAGGCAGTTTATGTTTTTTTTAATATTTTTGTACAAATAAACATGTAGGAAACACTCGTGATGTAATTACTTTTACAAATGTATCAAGCTGGTGGGTTTTATAAAATATGTTTTGAATTTTATCAAAGGGTTATTACTATTGCGGATTTTTTTTTTTTTTTTTGAAAAATGTGTAAATATGATAAAATTAAATTGATAAAGATAAGACACTTAAAATGAAATATACACCTTAAACTTATATGTGTGCACACTTATGTGTGCTAAGATTCTTAATTATTTTGATCGAACTTAGTTTGACTCTCTTGCTTATAATTCATAAACAATCAGTGAGTGAACTAATTTGATGAGTTGTTTAAAATGTTTTGGAATTTGTTTCTTTTAATTGGAGCTAACATTCGCATAAAATGATGATTAGCTATATTACCCCTTCTAAATGTAATGAAGGTTAACGCAAGAATTACGGTGGTTATCGTATACCTAGAATTACGGTGGAGGTCATTTTGACATTAAAAAAAGAAACCTGCGTAGTTCCCCACATAATGGTATATACTTGTAAAAAATAATTTAAAATAAACATTTTTAAAATGAATGTAGTTTATTTGAAGCCTGTAAAGATTTTTTGCATGCATAAGAAATTTCAAAAATGAGTATAAAATATCCTTAGAACAGCCAGTGCTGTTTCAGTTGCATTTCGGAAACTAGCGGCTAATGCTACATTTTACGTACAAAAACAGAATGAATGCTTCAAATTCTCGCAATGTTATGTTCTAAGAGGCATTTTTGAATTGTTGCTCTGTTTCTGAATCAGTAAATGTAATTTAATTTGTTGTTTTCACACCTAACTACACTTATGTATCATTCTTTAGTTTGGATTTAACAAAATACAATTTTCTTGAAAACATTATTTTATTTCACAGTACGGGGACAGTGGGGAATGATTTAGGAAAAGACATTGAAGGATAAAGCTTACAGAAGTGCAGTTAGCAAAATAAGTTAGCTAGGGGTCACAATAACTCCTCTCGTAATTCTAATGTTGCAAAACATGACAAATTGGAACTTAATGCATGATTCCCTTCCAGAGAAAACCGTTAAGCAATAAATTTCAGAAAAAAGACCCATAAAATACTTTTGCCGTCAGAATGAAACCGCTTATTAATAAATTAGCAATAAATTTGTAACCGAAAAAAAAATCCTTTAAGCTCCAAAACCCGTGTATTCTGTAATCTGTTTATTTGTGATAAACAACGTTGGATATTTCTTGTTACTCCTCGGCACAAAGGTATTTATTTATTGCTTATATTAAAATATACTTTTTAATATAAGCAATAGCTTATATTAAAATATATTTTTTATATAAGCAATAGCTTATATTAAAATAGACTTTTTAATATAAGCAATAAACAAATTATTTATTGCTCACATTTTATTTGTTTATTGCTGGGGATGGTCGGAAACTTATTTGTGAATAAGTTTCCGCCCATCTGAAACATATCTAGATATTTAAACATGCCACGATTTTCAGATACTTTATTACAAATATCTAAGCACGTAACAAGCCTAAAACAATTCAGTACAAATTCAACAATTTGAACCCATTTTGAAAATATTTCATCGAAGCATTCTGGCCGTAAATGTTAAAAATATGTCTTCAAAATGACTTTTAGTGCATTTTTCTGCTAGGATCTATTTTAACGTCTTCCCAAAATTTGAGAACGTATCAGCAGAAAACTTAAATGGAACAAACCAGAGTTTCAAACAGCAACTGCAAGTGGTTTCGACCGTCATCATTACCATGCAACACATTGTTCTGCAGCGAAGAATTACTGGCGAAACTGTTTCTCGTGGGCTCCCGAAAATATTCAACTCACCTAATGATTCGACATATGCTTCAGAGAAAACCACTTGCATAGTTAATGACCTTGACGAGTACTTCTAAAGCGTATAATTTTTTTTTTTTTTTCAGTGCGCACCCATTGCTGATAAATTTTGAAGTTGCAATATAGTATTTTTACGTGTGTGTATTTTAAATGCTATTAAACGCAAGAAGACTGAAAATTGATTTTGAGGAATTGTACACAGTACGTCGGAAAGGGTTTTGCATGTTACAAAATGTTACAGAACGAGTTTTACAGTGTTATGAATATAAGATAAAAACTATTAGAAAAAACAAACATATTTTAACATTAAAAGAATTATACTGACGTAGTTTTTTTCAATTAATAGTTTTATTACTAAACTACATCGTGCGGAGAAAGTTCCCACAATTTTGTTTAAAACGTTTTTTTGGCGTTAAAATCGTATGTTGGCGATTTATTTGGCACATATTGTTTATTGGCATAAAAAGTATTTGAGGTTTAATCATTTGTTCTTTGTAAGTTCATTGAGTTAGTGAACTTCCAATCGTGAAAATTTGCGTGTTATTGTAGTTGAATTACACAAGTAGGGAATGAAAAAAGGGAATGAAAACAGCCATTATTATTCGAACGCCTGGATTCAGCAGTAAAACAGTCTATGACGCTGTAAAACGCTACAAGGAGACTGGAGGGACTGCCGACCGTCCACGGAGTGGTCTTCCAACTACTAAAAAATGCCTGGAATGAGATAACGGTGGATGCGTGCGCAAGCATCGCCGGCAATTTCAGACTGCGACTCCGTAAATGTATTGAAGCCCAAGGAGCCAATTTCGAATAATTGTTATAACTTTTTGTTTAATGTTATTATTATTGTTTCAATAAAGAGTTTTTATTGCTTTAACTTGTTTATTTGTTGAATTATAAAATTAGTTACAGCCTATTGAAATATCTAATAAAATTGTGGAAACTTTCCCCGCACCCTGTAGCTCTCAGTAAATTGGACAAAACTATTCTTAAAATTTACTAAAAGCAGTTCTTTGGTGCAATGTAATTTCAAATGTGTAAGTGTGTGTGTGAGTTTTTTGTATATCGTCGTCTTAGAGCAACAGTAGGGTTTCTAAGTGTTATTTCTGAGTTTAGATGTCTTAATGTTGCTCTTAGGCGAAGATATGTCTGGTTTATAAGACTAAACAGAAAAAAAGTATGAAAATATACAGGGAGCCCTACTTAAATGTACTGAATTCAGACAGGTGGCTGTACTTAACAGATAATTTAAAAGCATCAAAAAGCTGAAATAAAGATACTAAAAAAAATGAAAGTTGCACACTTAAACGTGAGCTCTCTCAGTAACCCTTATATCCCTAAATAGTTTTGTGACCTCTCTTAACAGCTCCCTTAGCAGACTTTTCTGTATACTTTCCGTTGTAGGAAAAGGTTTCTGCCATTTCTTATTGCTCTTATCCTGGAGCGAATTTTTAACGTAAACTGTTGGAAGCAATTCTTGCATTGTTTTTTGAGGTTTTTGTTTCGCACTGCATAACAGAGAACAATTTCGGGCTTCTTTTGTGTTCAAGCCATTTTTTCTTCGTCAGCTCATAAAAAAGAGCTGGTGCGTGATTCTTAAAAATAACAAGAATTTAAAATAAATAAATAAATAAATAAATAAAAATAAAAAAACGCCGTCCAAGTATAAAAACTGAGCTGTCAAATTTGATCCACATCTTAACGTTCTTTTTTAATTAATTGCTTGAATTCAGTATACAGTATCGATCGTTTAATATGCATTAAATATTTAACTTTTTTTAAACGTTTAAATAGTTGAATTACCCGTATGTAATGTTTCTGCTGTTTTGTTTCTCATTTTTATTCTTTTGTGTGGTTTTGGTTTTAATATTTAACTAATACTAACTATCTTTATAAAAATTAAAACTTCTCAAAGAAAAAAAATAACTTATAGCTACTGAAAGAGTTTTGATGATTATACATTTAAGATATTCATAACCACATATTTGCGTTCAAAATACTTTAATAGAGAAGCCTTTTTCAATTTCTAGTAACCTGAAAACTATTAAGAATTTTTATATTGACAGTGCACAATTCATATCATTTAAGGACTAATAAAAAGGGAATGGCTTTATATTTATTTTAAAACGTCTTTTTGGTCGTATCGAATTTTCAATAACACGCGTATTAATATATTACAAAAAAAAAAAAGGTATGAAAAAAAAGTGTTTGAAAAAAGTAAATAACTGCAATAAATAAAAATAAAATTAAAAATTAAAATAATAGAAATCATTGATTATTAATAAAAGTCATGCCGGATAAAATAGCATATTTCTTGATAGTTTTTAAACTTAACTGAAACTGTGTAAGTATTGTTCTTAAAGAATCATCAATAATTGCCATGCATCTTAAGATGAATTTTGTTTTATCGTGCAAAAAGTAAGATACTTTCTGTAACCTGCTATGGACTAGCGGCAACGCAACATCACTCGCCCTAAAGTTTACTTGTACCGCATATTTATGAAATTTAGCGAGTCTCTATTTACCAATGTCAAACACAGAGCAATGAGAAAGGTCAATCCACAGTAAAGTGAAATCGAAATAAATCTTCATCTAATCTGCTCAATGTCCCTAAAATTATTTTCCTTTAAAAGTAGTATGTAACATAATATATCAGGGGTTCTCAAATCGGGTGCATTGGCACCCTGGGGTATGGTAGGAAGAGGCGAGAGGTGCAGCGAACTGTCCGCGTTATCAATGTATATGTGAGAAGGGCTTGCTTAAAAAGTAAAACAAATATTAAATAAAAACAAAAAACCCGACTGCGTAAAAACCAAAAAAACTAAAAAGAAAAATGTATTAGTCCAGTAGATGTTATTAAGTAATACTGAATAACTACACCATTGAAATAGCTTTATATACGTACACAGATAAGACAAATCATAAATTTAAAAGCAGAATAGAAGGATCAACAGTCGAGGCCCATTCCTTTCTGATTCAAAGAACCCCGTAAAATTTGAATGAGCTCCGACTGTTGATCCTTCTATTCTGCTTTTAAATTTATGATTTGTCTTATCTGTGTACGGTTATAAAACTATTTCAACGGTGTAGTTACTTAGTAGTGCTTAATAACATTCTAAACTACTGGGCTTATGCATTTTTCGTTTTAGTTTTTATGGTTTTTACGCAATCGTTTTTTTTTTATTTAATATTTTTTTATTTTACGCTTTTAGGTTTTTTTTTAAATTTATTTATTATGATTATAACACGGTACATTTCGCAATATTGTCATTTCATTGGGATAGTTTGTTTCAATCGTAAGGTTTATTAAGTAACTTGCGGTGGTCTAAACTATTGATAATTAATTCCTCTAGGGACCTAACTCGGCTTAAAACTACTTGTGCTTGCCCTTCGGCAAAAATGCGCGAACTTATGTCAACCACAGCACAGTTATTTAACCAACCTGTATAATTCATGATGACGCATAATCGGAAACGTCGTCAGTCAAATCTTTCTTGCAAAACTGAAAAAGCTTCTCAAGAAAGTACACGTCGTAAAACTCAGTCCCTTGAATCAAGGCAAAAACAAATGCAGAGATGAAAATCGAATTAGTATACTCTCTTTCTTTTGGGTGCTTATTGCACGGGTTTATTTTGATGAGGACTGCAATATCTTGCCTTCGTTACGCATAATATATTTTTGATAACAGTACAGAATACATATGAAGAACACATGAAATAATTTCCATCAGAAAGAGGGGGAAGTGGGAGAAGCAATCGCTTAGACCACTCGGTCAATGAGACCCCAACTAGTAGACTTAGTAAACAAAAAAATTCAGGCAGCAAAAACTGCCTGCATTTGTCGCACATAGGTAGCGTGCGACACAGAGTGCAACACCCAACGTGATCCGATCCCGAACTGAGTAAATATGGCAACTGGTTGTTGATATGGTGAATTTTGATTACTGTCATGTGTTTAGTGACACTCCCAAGGTTAAGACAAATCGATTGACGTAACATTTACGAAAATTGGCCATGTTTTTTAACCTACAGAACGCCACATAGGTACAGACATACATACATAAACTTATAAACACATTACCTTCATTTGCGTCGCGCACGCGCAGTCGGGTAAAAAAAGCATAGTAAGCGTTGGCTAGATCGCGACTTCATCGTCACCAGAAAGCCTAAGTGATAATAAAGTGTTTTCAACAAGCAGTCTTAAGAACCAAGCGAAAGTGTATCAAACGCTATACAAAAAAGTGATGCAGGTATTTCCTGATCTTATTTTGCCTTAAGTTTTGCTTTTACATGTTTCACGGTAGGTTACTAGCATATAAAAAAAAGTTATTGTTCTTGTAGCCTAATTTATGCAGTTCACGAATTCACAAAGATCTATGTCGCTGGGTATCGTCGTTTTTTCCTGTGATTTGATAACCTAGAAAAGAAGATTGTTTGCCGTTGAGGCCATGGTTCCGGTATTCTTATAATACGATAACGCGTATGAGGTGGAGGAGAGGATCAGCTGTTTCATATACTGCCAGTAAAGGCACACATTTTACCCATGATTGACAAAAAACCGAAAAATAAATGAATTATAAGCTGCCCCGAATATGGCGATTGGTTTACTCCGTTCCATGGAAGTAAACATGAAATATTTGGTAATATTTTTATATTATTAACTGTAGTTTGATACTAAATAATATTTTCAATAATCTTTGTCCAGAATCCCCACGTCTAGAATCCATGTTCCAGAAAGGTCAAATCGCTTTTATTTCCTAAAACTTCTGAAAAACGCAATTGAAACTTAAAATAATTACTTAGTTTTACTTAGTTTTATTTTGGGTTAATACGATAACGGCGTAGCAATTCAATCATAAAAGAGAGAGATATTAGCTTTTGGACCTTTTGGGTAGACTTATTTGGATCATTTACCTCAAAAAATAGACATGGGCTAGGCTCTTACTCATTTAATGCTGTAAACAAGTAGGATAATGGCACCAGTAATAGAAAAGGGTCCAGTAAAAGGCAGTCATAAGTTTAAATTGAAGTATTTTAGGCGCGTAAAACTGATGTTGCTGCAACCCACTAATATCGTGCAACCATCTAGTGTTATCAGAGTGAATTGTTTGAACCAGTTGGTATTTACAAGGCAGTGCTGGCAGGATATGAACAGCCACTACAAGGTCAGTTGGTGTTTTATGTTCCTTTGAATTTACTAAGGTTTTAGTTCAAAAGTAAAGAACTTTTGCACATTCTGAAGATAAAAGGAGAATTCTGTCCATTACTCTTCCTCTTCTCATCCTTTCTGTTACTGGGCATCATCAGGAGTGTCGGTGTCTGTAACTGGGGGTCGGAATTTTTCCGAAATTGAGCAAATAAAAATAGAACCAACTAATGCAGAGGATGCAGAAGCAGCCAAACGTTAGATGAAATGTTGTTGCACGAGATCAAAATAATTTAAAAAGTCTAAATACATGAAAAGGCTCAGAAAATTGAATTAACCTGAGATGTCTTAAGCATGTCTGTTACTGGTGCCATTACCCTAGCATGCCGTGAAAAAATTCTAATTTTTCAAAGGGTACAGCGAGTTGGAAAAGTTTAAGAACCCTTACATTATAATATAAGTCGAAAACACTTTTTTTTCTGTTACGGATAAAGTTGATATGTATCATTAAAATGGTAGTACAGATAAAAACATTGTGAAATTTACTGTTGACTTTTTGAAGAACAACTTCATTCAAAATAAATTATCCTTTTTATTAAAAAAAGAATATTTAATATACATTTTTATTTCCCTGTGGTCCCTTTTTCTTTGTTTATTTCCAAATCCATAAATGCATCCAAATATTAGAAAGACATTTTCATCAAAGTTTTATCCAAAACATTAAGAATACACTTGTCATTTCGTATTAATAATGCGCTAATTGATGAAACAACTTCTAAGTGAAACTTCTCAATAATTATCTTCAAATGTCTTTCACAGAAAATGGAGTTTGGTTCAAGGGCTAATTTTATTAATTAAAATTAATGTTTTCCATGTCTGCTCAAAAGTGGGATGCATTAAAAGGCATATTTGTATCTTAAGAGAATTTCTCCAAGATAAATAGTTCATTGCATCAATCATTATCATGATACTTTTTGTGATTTCAGAAACATTTCAAAATGATTATGCCGATGTGAAGAATATATATATTAAAGTTGATATAATCCATTTTTATGACCCAAGAAAGCAGAAGGATCATTCCATTTAAAATGGTCGTTTTGTCCCGCACATGACGCCTCATGAATTTTATTAAAAATAATAATTTAAGAGGGCAATGATAAAAAATTTATCGCTTAACAAATTACAGACAAATGCGTGATTTCTAAAACAAAAGTTTTTTCATAACTTTTTAAAATGATTTCCTTTAATTAAATATATGAACAGTCACGTGCAGACAAAGTGACTACTTTTTCATGCAATGACCCAATACATTTTTTTTTCATTGGTTTAAACTATTATTTCTCAATCAATGAAATGTGTATCCTTTCCATTGAAACTTGTCCTCTCAAAATCTACATTTTAACATTAATGTATTAATAGAGCAAAAATATTAACTAATTCATAAACAAGTTACAAGAGATTGACTTTGGATGTCCCGTACGTGACGCATGCAAATAAGCTAAATTTAAAATCACAAAGTTGTTTAACAAAAATATAACTGTGTCAGGAGTATCTTTGAATAAAATACAAAGATTGAAAAAATTGCTCACCCCTGTTTCATTAAAATATTAAGAGATATGAAAAATATTAATGACATTTAAGCGTCTTTTCGTCATTTACGTGACGGTGGAATGCCCCCCCCCCCCTTCTTTTTTCGAATGAGACCTCGCATAGCTGCTAAATTTCCGTTATAGCGATCTGGGCATTAAAACATGTTTGATATTCCTTAGACGCAATGTTATTTTATCCTCTGTTAGTACATTGCAGCTGAATCTCTCACTCAAATACAGTGAACCCTCCTATTTTATGCGATTTTTTCACTTATGCGTCGTTTTCACTTATGCGTCCTTTTCTGCTGATCCCTTTTTTTCGATTCATAAGTGAGAGTTCACTATGTAACGTCCAAACTTATGTTTAAACTGTATTTAAAATATTTGTTTGGTAAAAGGGTCAAATAATTTGTGAAATCCTTGCACAAACCACAGACATTATATTTTTGTTTTCTTAAAAGTGTCGTAAAAGTGGAAAGTTAGTCGTTATCTAAATAGCAGGGAAAACTAGTTCTCAAAGAAACCAACCACAAAGTAGGAGAAAACAATAATCAACAAAGTTTAAATAATGGATTGTCGTTAGTAATTTTCAGTGTGTTTTGTCATTAATTGCATAATTTTAAAGTTTTTCTATCTTATTTTATTACTATAATTTTTTATTACCTTCTAAATAACAACATAAAAATCATTTAACACTTTTATATATTACTTACTTAGATATGTTTAATATGAGCACTAATACGTCATAATCACTCGCGGTTCTTAATCATAACTTCTTTCTCTCTAATAGTCTGTCTAGACAGCAAAAAATAAAAAAAACTAAAATGTGTCTCTAAATTAGATTTATTTCTACAATGCTTCAAGTTCCTTAACTTCAAATTAAGTTTATTTTTTTGCTTCATTGCATGCTAGGCTATGTTTCTCGAACAGCTTAATCTCATCCCCGGCATTTTGCGTCATCACCACGCAACAGTTTTTACAGGTTTTCATGACAACTAGCTGAAACAACCAGCTCAAATAGTTCTCAAATTTAGCAGCTGCCATCATAACTTTATTTTATTTATTTATTTATTTATTTAATTTGCGTAGAAATGTTTAAGCTCTCTGAAGAGTTTTATTTAATATCAAAGTAAATAGAAAAAAAATGCATCATTCATTTCCAGTCTTAACGTTTTACAATATTGTACAATTTTGTTGTTTTTGTGTTAATAATAAATGAACCTCTGTTCAAAATATGTCAAATGTTAACAACAGTAGACTTATTTTATGGCTTGTTAGGTGTAATACATTGAAATGGTGTTGCTCCCCAGTTTAAAAATTATAAACCGTAGAGAGTAAGTTTATTTTTAAACTATATATGTTTAATTCCGTAAGTTTTATCAAAACTCATATGAAAAATTAGTATATCAGTATATTTTTAATTCTTCAATATATTAGCATTTTTAATTTATTTGTTTAATATTATATAATGAATTTAATGAAGGATTCTAAAAAAATGTACTTCAATGAATCAATTAATCAATTGATTCATAAATGAAAAATAAGAAATGACTTGCATTCATAAAATTCGTCAATTTTACCAATGTAACCTAAATATCTTTAAAGTAAGTATTGTGAACTTGTGCAGTTTAGCAAAAATACATACAATGCCATTCTAAAGAAAGCCTAAACTGCCATTTTTGTGAGTATTTGAAAAGAAGAAAAGTTTGTAGGTTTAAAATAACACATTTTTAAAGGCGTACCCATAGGTATATTTTGTATAGTTCCCATGGATTACGTTGCTGCTAAGTTGACCATAATGAGTAATATTTCAGCAGCACTCGTTTAGCTATAATCAGATCTCCATGAGCAACACTACAAGACAACGCCGATAGTTATTTAATAGGGCTCGTTTTTTGCGCACTGATAACTTCGTATTCAAATTTTTTGACCGACTAAAATTTTGTTTATTCGATTTGCAACTTTGTATAATATGCATAGCAATTCTATATCAAGCGAAACTTAAAGAAAAAAAGAAGTCAATTTTTTTTTATCGTGTTGTGTTTTTGTTTCAGAAAAAAACGATGAAATATTGCTCTGGGTTTTCCATATTTTACAATTCTAACCTTTAATATTAAATAGTATATGTAATTTTTAAAACATTTGTAAAGCATTTTGATAAAAAAAATAGTAAGTAGAAGATTTATAACGATTAAACTCAAGTCATTGACATGTACTTAAAATTATATTTATCTAAACGTTTCCTAACAGAGAAATACATAAGCTAACAGGCTGGCATGCATTTTAATTTGAGTAATTTATGAGGCAAGCGCTAACGACTGACTGCGCTCCGGATAGCTCTGTGACATATGACTAAAACTGTAAACCTGTCGCCAAACGCACCCTTTGGGCCTCCACTTTATGATAATAACATTTCAGAGACCTAGGTAGTCATTTCAAAACGAGATGACAAATGTATTATGTTCACCGAATGAATGGTATTGTATGAAGCAAGGTTGTTTCGCGTTCAGCGGGTGAGAGAACCAACTGTGTGGCTTGTGTCATTAGTAAATGCGGGACTATTTAGCCTTTTCCCGCTTCTATATATTTATAACAGATTAGTGTTATTATTAATCTTATTATTATTATTACACTAATTATGATGAAAATTATTTGTTTATTATTATTATTTGTATTATTATTATTATTTTTTAAGCAATCACGATTGCTTATTGCTTTCACTTGACTGTTTTGATGTGCTATCATTTTATTTTCCCGCCAGTACCCTCTGCAGCATCACCGTCGACGGCTCCTCACGATGCTGCTCCTCTAGCGAAAACCGCCTCCAGGTTGCATTCATATCCAACACATACGCGTATACATACACAACTACACACACACACGCACACACACACACATACACACACATACACAAACACATACACACACGCATACGTACAGACACCTACACATACACACACAAATACACACAACTACCTGTACATTCATGCCTGCACACAAACACACACACATACACATACCCCGCCCTCACGCACACAAACACTCATACACACAACTACCAACACTCATGTCTGCACACAAACACAAACACACATGCCTACACACACACATACCCCCCCACACACACAAACACATACGCTTACATACACACACACACTCGTGATTACGAAAAACATAATTTAAATTCGAAATGACAAAATTCAAATTAATTTTTTTTTAAATATTATTATTAGTATTATATTATGAGATAATAATATTTGTTATTTTCTGTTATGTTATGTTACTTACGAGGTTTTTTTTTTTTTTTTTTTTTTTTTAAGGTCCGATCGATCACTGTCGGTCAGCCAACCAGAAAGTCAAGCCGATGACGCTGTGCGTAGATTTGTTTCACAGTCTCTCAAGTAAGGTTGTGCTGTACATCAGGGCGCTGTATTTGTTTCTGAGCACGCAGTGAATGAGGAAACAAGCCTCGAACACTTGCTTCTTCCGCTAAGTGTGAAGTGCGTGCTGTAATTCGATTTCTGAATGCTGACGGATGCAATGCAGTCGAAATCCATCGACGAATGTGTAACTTGTAGGGCCCAACTCCATTGTCCCTCTGCACGACAATGCGCGCCCACACACTTCTACTTTACCCAAAAGTGTCCTGCAGCAGTTTCGCTGGACAGTGTTTGACCATCTTCTGTACAGTCCAGACTTGGCGCCTTCCAATTACCATCTCTTTGGTAACATGAAACGCTGGCTAGGAGGACAGACGTTTGGCTCCGACGCTGAGCTGCAGACCAGCGTACAGAACAGTTAAGGTACAGGCGGATACCTTCTATGGCGAGGGTATCAAAAAATTGGTACCACGGTATGACAAATGTCTTAATCGGAGCGGCGAGTAGGTTGAGAAGTAGTTGGAAGGTATATGTACATATTCCAAATGAAAGAGTTTTCATTGGCTTTGTGGTCTTCATTCTCCGATCGATCGGATCTTGAAAAAAAAGTAACCCTCAATATGTTTTTCCAGTCGATTCCACGAGAGTATCGGTTAGATAACTATCCTGTTTAATAGAATAAATTTTCAATGTACCATCCATTCCCGTTCTAATTCATTATTTTGATCCCAGGTAATACAATATCACGTTTATTAAGAATACTTTTCGTGGAAAATTAACTATTTAATTAACCAGGTTCAGTTGTACTTATGTTATATTTAAAAAGTACTGGAATAAACGCTGAGCCACCTGCCTTGTCTAACTCTGACAGAAAGGTCCGGGTTCGAATCCCGGCTCGGGCCTGGACGTACTTTCTCTCTCCTGTCCTTGTCCTTTCTTCGTGTGAATGTGTTGTTATGCTGTGAATGGTTACCTACCATATAGAAGGATCCATATGGCATGTGTGTACTGTAGAAGTCGGACTTCAAACCAAATTACGGTACAGTTGGAAAAGTAAAGCAGCGCTGCCAGCTGCCCCAAACTGCCAGCCTGTTTGGCAAACAACAATAAACACTTAGTTTTATCAGTCGATTTAAAACTAGTTACAGATTAATATTTATTGGAAGTTGTTTTATAAAAACCGAACTGATTTCAAAAATTTGCAGTAACTGCAAGTTTTTTTTTATTATTTTTATTATTCAGTTTCTTGTATTTTTTCATATAATGTACTTTAGCTTTATTGTAAAAGATTGTTTATTTGGTTTACGCTGAAAATAACACGTAAAAAGCGTCAAACTCAAGCATTTCCCTATTGTTAGTATGAAATTCAAATCGAGTTTCTTGAAAAATCTCAAAAACTCATTTCAGCAGATATTGCGTCTTATCTTCAAACTACAGTATAGTATTTTTTTTTTTTTTTTTTTGTGGAAAAAGTCGAATTTGTCAGCTAACTCAATACCTAAATTTTCACTTATCCGTTTGATGTGAGATGATAAAGGATTGATATTTTAACTATTGACACATGACTTTCCATTAGCTAATTCCGTGTTAACGTCAAAGTGAGTTTTTATTGTTATCGAAGTATATATGAGACAGTGAGAAGCAAAGGGATGCAAGTAGACTATTTTAAGTTTCGAGTAAAACGCATTTAAAGACCTGATCCTAGGTAGGCTTTCATTGAAATTTTTTTCTAAATCATGCTGTACAGCAGCACCTACCAGGGCTTCTAATACAATCTTTTGCCCCAAGACAGAGTAGAGGTTCACCTACCATTTGTACTGGTTATCTTCAAATTTTCAATTTTGCCACTTGCATCCCTTTGCTTCTCACTACCTCATATGATGTTTGACGCAATGTGTGTTTAAAAAGTAATACAAACTGCTAAATAAGATTCAATAATTCAGCTTCAACTTTTAGCGCTTCGCTTTCAAATCCACTCTAATTTTATAAAATTTGTATTTTCATTGAAATTGCCTTACTGCTTTTTGAGCGGTAAAATTCTGCATTCCCTCATTAGTATTACTAAACAAACATGCCGAGCTCTATCGTTCAACTATTAAAACCATTATTCATACTCGCCGTAAAGGTACACTGCATGTTAACTATGCTGAAACGCTATTATTAGGGCTGAGCTTCAATTAATCTTCTTAAGCACTATTTGATTTGTGGAAGGAATTTGCAATTTTGAATAAGATGAATGTACATCTATAGCATACACAATTAATTAAGTGCTGCAGCTGAAATTCTTTAGACGTTTAAAATTATAGTTAAGTGTTAAGTCTTTTTATCAAAGTTTATTAAAGTACTTGTGAAAAGTAATAGGTTTCTTTTTAAATCAAATATGCTTATACTAAAATTTAAAATATCCATTTATTACTTAGACGTTAATACAATTCGGATTACTAAAGAATATAGCTTATTTCACATTAATATAATAGTTATAAAAGCCCTGTAATGCTTTAATTATTCATTCCTTTGATAAAGTTGGCTCTCTGTTTAACGACGCTCTATTTAACGACATTCTCTACTTAAAGACGGCTTTTCACGGTCCCAAATGGTCCACTATAGTTTTAAAAGCCTTCTATTTAAGGACGCTTTCTACTTAAGGACGATTTTTTGTGGTCCCTTGAAAGTCGTTAAACAGAGAGCCAACTATTTTTTTCTGGTTAAGCTCCTATGCTGTTGATGTTGAATACATAGAAAATGTTCTCCCGTTCGCACTGTGTTTCGATTAATGCTAGCTAGGAGGACAAAAGTCATGTTCAAAATTCTAAACTTTGGTAGTAGAATAATGCAAACAATAAACCAAAACACGATACTTTGTTATTTGTTTATGTCTAACTCTGTTCCGTCACGTGAGTAATAAGGTTCAAAGGTACGTATTCATTTGTAATAGAATAAATCAGTTGAGTTCCAGACATCATTTCATCACACAAAATTAAAGTGTTCCTAGTTTCATATGATTTTATGGTTCAAGATGGATATTATTTACATTAGTAAGTGCTTTGTGTTCCTAATTTAATTACACTATCTAATAGTTAAACAATGTTGAAAAAAATTAAGGATGAACGAAGGATTTTTGCCTGATTCCAAACTTTAAAGTGATGGCAATGGCTTGTACCCATTTGTACCCGCGCTGAATTTTCTGTATAAAATAGCTGCTGCTTTCCCATTATTAAAAAGACGTATTATAGTCAGCACACTCGAGTACAACATATTTTTTTCACCCAAAACTTTGGGTGCTTCAATCATTCTGCAAAGAAATCCCTACTCGAATGAAAGTACTTTAGAGAAAAAAATATGTTGTACTCGAGTGTGCGGACTATAATACGCTTTATTAATAACTAGTGATACCCGCACGGCTTTGCCCGTAATAGAAAAATCAAAAGGTCTTTTGGTTCCCCTGTATATTTACAAATTATGTATGGTGAATTTTCTCGCCAGTTGGCTTGTACCCATCTTACGGTTCCACGTAATGATAATTTCGTATCTCGCCAATTGGCTTGTGTCCATGTTACGATTCCACGTTATGATAATTTCGTAATTTACTCATCCATCTTATGATATGTTTTTTCTTAAAATTGGAATTGATAAAGAACCACATCGAATTTTCGAAAAATCGCTTCGAAGTGCACACCCCCATGCTACATACTAACTTTGTGCCAAATTTCACGAAAATCGGCCGAACGGTTTAGGCGCTATGCGCGTCACAGACATCCTCCGGACAGAGAGACTTTCAGCTTTATTATTAGTAAAGATGGGAAAAGTGCAACTATTATAAACAGAAAATTTAGCGCGGGAACAAAAAGGTAAAATTATTACCATCACTTGAATGGTTTTTAAACGAACAAAAACTCCTTTATTTATCCATAAAATGCTTTAATATTGTTTAATTATCAGATAGAGTAATTAAATTAGGAAAAAAAAAACACTTACCAGCATAAATAATATTCTTATTGAGCAATTAAACCATGTGAATTTAAGAACACTTTAATTTTGTGTGATGAAATGATGAATTCTGAACATGACTTTTGTCCACCTAACTTCTATCAATCGAAATATTGTGGTTCGCCCGTAATTCATTATTTATGACTATTGAATAACTGATAATGAATGTCAGCGTCTCTTAAGTTCTTTCATAAGTGGAAATCTTCATAATGTCTTTTTTTTTCATTAATCCCCTGGTGGTTCTTTAATAGTAAAGATTGAAAGTAACAGCTTGAAAATGGTTTATCTGCATTTTTAATATCAAGTTTTGATTTTTAAAAAATAACTAATATAAGCTAAATGTAAAACACGTTATATTAAGTTAATATTGCGGAAAAAAATATGTGCAATTTTCTGCTTTGACAGAAAGATCTGCGCCAAAACTTGCAAGACTTTAAAAAGCATTTTTTGGATGTCAAAGGAAGCCCAGTGGGGGAATATCAGGAGACTTGATCTGAATCGATTCCAAACGTCAAGAATTTAAAATATTGTTTTCAGCAATATTCGACTGTGTTATAAGAAAAAAGGACGAAGTTTTCAACTTTATCTACGTTGAATATTTTTAAATTAAAGAATATAATTGCATTTAAGGTTTGTAACCCCCTTCCCCGTTCTATTAAATTTAAAGTCAATTTTAAGCTCACTTTGGTGACGTTTAGAGACTAGGGAAAATTCAAAAGCTAAAACCGAAAATAAACTTAAAATTTCATATGTGCAAATCACTGAAATAAAGGGAAGGAGAGGAGATTCCCTCTTGAAATTGTTTCGAAACTAAAGTCAATTCTTGACTTTTTAGAAGTGGGGGGGGGGGTCGGATGTCCTTTACTGAAAATTAAGAAAATTTGAACTTTTGAAAATGTAATGTAAGACTATATTTGCAAAATTGAGTAAAAGAAGAGTCAAAAATATCTACTAGAAAATGCTTGAAATTTAAATTTTAATGGCTCAGTTTCAGGTTATCTTTAGTAATTTCTCATACGGAGAAATTTTTAGAACTTGAGTTACAGAGAGTACTATTTTAGTATAACGTGGGCTTTTGGAAATCATGCAGTTAAGTAGGTACACCATTAAGCACCATTTTTTTTTTTTTCAAAGTTGTATCAGAAATTCCTTTTTTGCGTCGGATTACGACGACAAAATCGAAGAATACAACTAGACAATGGAAATTTACATTTCTAGATTTGAATTTCAAAGCTGAGAGATTACCATGAGTTCATTGATAAGCGAAAGTGGGAAAACTCGGCTCCTCCTTTACAAAAAGGGAATTTTAGATAAAACATTGAAAGAAATGGTGCGTTTTGGCGTACTACTAAATTGCATGGTTTTCAGAACCTCACATGCCATACTGAAGCAGTGAGACGGTGGTTAAAAAAAAAGCGTCAGCTACAGTTTGTTGTCAAACCAAGAGGGATGAGTTTACTCGAGTCAGATTAGAATCTAGAAATATTACGTCACAATATAACACTAAGACCAAAAATTGTCAGGAGTCAACTAGTTCATCTCGACCGCTAAACTATGTTTTGATGTAATCAACGTGATTACAGCTTGAAGGATCAAAAACCATTAAATTTTTTGATCAAATTCTTTTGTTTCAAGGTGTGACCTATGTGGGCTGTTACAAGTTATTTATTTATTTATTTATTTTTTCAAATTTTTGTATTTCATCTTTGTTCTTTTATGAATTTTACATTCTGAGCCAAAATTATGGGTAAGCGGAAAATTACCTTTTTTACTAAATAAGAAATGCTCTCTTGGCTTATTTTTTTCGTATCTAGGTAAGAATTAATTAATATGAAAGCATTTTTTTTACAAATAATAAAGTCTAATACTTTTCCTTAAAGTACGAATCGTAACGATGCTAGTCAATTTTGACGCTATATGTATTGGTCTAATTCAAAGCATGTATGACATTTTAAAGTAAAGCTTATTATTAAAATGATTTTATGTGGTGTGTAATCTACACAACAAGACTACTCTTAAGTGGTATAACGTCTAATTTTTATGCAACACTTGTCAACAAGGCCTGAGCATGACCTCAAGATATTTTTTGCCGTCGAAATCCTTTTGCATGATCAAATAAATCTACAAAAGGCAACTTTACCGCATTATTACTTAGCGTTTATGAGACATTGATTTTTTTCACTCCACCCTAATGTACAACCAGTGTTGCCTGATGAAATAAAACGGACCAGTTCGATAACAACCCAGATTGTGTCTCATGATGTGCATTTCTTTACTCGACTGGTGACTGTTTTTCCTCCAGCAACGCGTACGCTGCCTATGGATTTATGTGTATGGACTGGTGACACAATGGATTAGCCATTGATTGTGTTGTGATGATTTACCGTTGGACCGACGAGCGTAAGTTACCTTTTTCTAGTCATTCATTAGTGCCAACTTAATTGTTTTTTTCTTTTCGTGTGAGATTAGTTACGTCATTTGAGTCTGCCATGTTTTCCCCACGGGGGTTATACAGAAGTTCTTGTTAACTAACTTCTTTACTAATAATAAAGCTGAAAGTCTCTCTGTCCGGAAGATGTCTGTAGGATGTCTGTGACGTACATAGCGCCTAGACCGTTCGGCCGATTTTCATGAAATTTGGCATAGGGTTAGTTGGTAGCATGGGGGTGTGCACCTCGAAGCGATTTTTCGAAAATTCGATGTGGTTCTTTTTCTATTCCAAATTTAAGAACAAAACTATCATAAGATGGACGGGTAAATTACGAAATTATCATAACGTGTAACCGTAACATGGGTACAAGTCAATTGGCGAGAAAATAAACCATACATTATTTGTAAATATGCAGGCGAACCAAAAGGCCTTTTAATTTTTCTATTGCGGGCAAAGTCGTGCGGATACCACTAGTAAGTAATATAACTTCTAATTTTTATGCAATAATTGTCAACTTGAAGACACGCGCGGAACCTCGAGATATTTTTTGCTGTCGAAATCCTTTTGCATGATCAAACAAATCTACAAAAGGCAACTTTTCCGCATTATTACTTTGCGTTTATAAGATATTGATTTTTTTTCACTCCACCCTAATGTACACGCAATGTTGCC
Organism: Uloborus diversus; assembly: GCF_026930045.1. Taxonomy (NCBI): domain Eukaryota; kingdom Metazoa; phylum Arthropoda; class Arachnida; order Araneae; family Uloboridae; genus Uloborus; species Uloborus diversus. The sequence goes on from NC_072734.1 coordinate 182,782,969, forward strand.
TGATGAAATAAAACGGACCAGTTTGATTACAACCCAGATTGTGTCTCATGATGTGCATTTTTTTTTACTCGACTGGTGACTCTTTTCCCTCCAGCAACGCGAACAGTGCCTATGAATTTACGTCTATGGACTGGTGACATAATGGATTAGCCATTGATTGCGTTGTGATGATTTACTGTTTGGCCGACGGGGCGTAAGCTACCTTTTTCTAGTCATTCATTAGTGCCAGCGTAATTGTTTTTGTCTTTTCGTGTCTGATTAGCTATGTCATTTGAGTCTGTCATGTTTTCCCACGGGGGTTATACAGAAGTTCTTGTTAACTAACTTCTTTACTAATAATAAAGCTGAAAGTCTCTCTGTCTGGATGTCTATGACGCGCACAGCGCCTAGACCTTTCGGCCGATTTTCATGAAATTCTTCACAAAGTTAGTTTGTAACATGGGGGTGTGCACCTCAAAGCGATTTTTCGAAAATTCGATTTTTTTCTTTTTCTATTCCAATTTTACGGAAATTTTACCCAGCAAATTATCACAACGTGGAAGAGTAAATTACGAAATTATATAAGGTGGAACCGTAACATTGGCGAGCAAATGAACATAGCAAGTTGGAAAAACATTCATCATTCATTGTTTGTAAATATACAGGCGAGCCAAATGACCTTTCAATATTCAACAACGGTCAAAGACGTGCGGGGGTACCAGTAGTAGGGAATACAGCCAGTCGTAGGTGCTGTTTCTCGGTCTGGGTCAACCTTCGGCGCAACGCCTAGTAATGTACCTAATGTTAATACTTTGAATATGGTGTGACGACCGAACCCTTTGCCATTGTCACATACACACGACTGGAACAATATCGGAAACTGCTTGAACTTGATGCTATTTCGGGCTACGTTTCAACAGTCGAGGGGCCAGGGGGCGTACGCGGCAGTCCTCTGGAAGTTTTTTTTTAAACAACCGCCCTAAATATTTAATTTTTATTTATCTTTGATGATATAGGGGGAGATTTGTAAATCGGGGAGTCAAACCCAGAAATGTCCCTCGCTTTGAAATCTTTTAACGCACTTTTAGGTAATATTTGGCCTTTCTTGACAAAAAAGTCAGGACACCCTTTTGGATTGGTTCTTGTTCGTTACACTCGAACTTTCCACCCTCAGATTTTGCTGCCAAGAACATGGGTCAATCCCTCTTGCCCCCTTTCCATATCTGGGACTGGGAAGTAAATACCTGTCCTTTCACTATGCTAGTGGTGAAAATTTTTAAATTTACAATCCCACAACAGCTAGGTACTAAGTTAGATCAGCATTAATAGATAAGGTTGAATTGTCATGTCACCTTTAACGCTAATTCTTTGGCGGTCTTTTTTTTTTTTTTTTCTTATATACATCGTCAAGAACCACGTACGACAAGCAAATGGTAACAGAATATACATTTTTCATACTGTGATCCCAGAACTTCCGCTGAGTGATAAAATGTGGTAAAGAAGATACAAAAGTAATTTTAGTAAACGTGTCGTAATCTTGCATTAACGCAGTTGAAGGTCATATCTTGACAGTAAATAGGTTTTTATCTACTACTCTATTTGATATTTTCTCTGCTGCTCAATCGGAAAATACTACTCAAATTCTCCTTTCAAATATATATTTTTTACAATACTAATTTTAACGTTTGAATAAAGGAATTAAATTTCGTGGAACCCTAGGAGGATCTTCGTGGAACTCTGGGGTTCCGCGTTCCATGGAACACAATTTAAGAAGAGCTGACGTATTCAATGAATTATATATAATTAACCACCTATTATTTCCTATCATATGAAATAACTGTTCTTAGAATACCTATTGGTCTTACCATAAAAACTAAATTTATCTCGTTATGGGCATAGAGTTGAGATTACGTAGAGGAACCCAGTCAACCTTTTCCCTTACTGGAGAAACACGCCAGAGTTCCCCACAAAACACGTGGTTTAAAGCTGCAACATTTGGCGTTAATCACGTATTGTGGCGAATGTTTCATCAGCTTTTTTTCATCTATCGCAACTTTTCGGTTCGATAAAAGACTGTTGCTTTTCGTATAGCGGTTTCATGTCATGTTAATTATTTCTCAACCTCATTTACCCTAAAAAGATATTATTAAAGATAAAAATCGATGCTTGTAATTAACAACACATTTTCAATAATTTATTTATCTTGAAAAAGTCAATTTGCATCAATTACTATACTGTACATCGAAGGACTAAGCAAAACATTGCATGGTTTTTGAATAATTAAATATTAATTAAAGATGTACCAAATATTCGGGTGGTACTGAATTTCATTTCTCAATGGGGTTGTTCCAGAAATTTGAAAAGTATTTTTTTCTGGAAGAGCATGCTGAAACACATAGGATTCAACCTTTTTTTAAATAATTTGACAAATTTTAATATTTTTTAACAATTATTTTAAACGGCGCGCAGATTGAAATTCTCTTTTTGCGCTTCTGCACATGACATCACAAGTGATGAACTATCATTCACTGATGCCATTAGCACACAATGCACATTTGAATGTTAAATGGAATTACATTTTACAAAATATACAAACATTTTCTATATTTATAAAACTCCAAAATGACAGTTAAAACTTTTTTTTTTGTTGCAAAATATTCGGTATACGGCCGAATATTTGGTTCGAATTTCATCGAATGTTCGGTACTCGGCAAAATATGGTGTTCAGTGCTTGTCTAATTTTAATCGATAAACGTTACAGAAGTGGGGCGTGCATAACTGATTAGTGAATGAGATATACTGTCTTATACAACTCGTTTATTTTTCATAAACACTCATGCAATCCTTTAATTAATATATATATATATATATATATATATATATATATATATATATATATATATATATATAAGTTATAAAATCCTACATTTTATCCTATATATATATATAACTTAAATATTCTAAAACTGTAGAAATATATCGCTGATAAAATGTCTTGTATTTTAATGTTTCTCGGATAGGTGGTGGTGAATTATGATTCAATATTTCACTAACATTAAAGTTTCATTAAAAATGGTATTTAATGCAATATCAGTCATCTTTTAGCAAATATCAACATCATCCGTCAGTTTTGCAGATAATTACCGTAAAATGGTACAACTTTTTGCCCAGGGGGCACCGATGTTCCACTGTTGCCATGTTAATGATTTTGCTCTCTTTTTTGAACTTACGAGATCCAAAAAACTCACCAGGTAGTGTAAACATTTAGGTAGCTAAAGACGCTATATCAGAGATTGCCATTGTTAAAGTAAGAAAAACAACGTTAAAAAACACAAATTTGCCAATTACAGCAGACACGTGCTTCGGCGTTACAGGAAAAGCCTTTTTTAAAGCAAAAAGTAATAAGATTATGGACAAAAGCCAAGAGCAGATAAGCATGCAGCTTAAAAGATAAAAATTGTGGATTAGCTAAACACCAATGAGAAAATTATAAACCGATCAGGAACCAATAGGAATGCCAGCAAAGATTCAAAATTTAAGATTGCATCATAAACTAAAGGTTTTTTCTGGCCAAACTGGTTGTCAGCTACAGTGTCACAGTACAGATGGATTTGGGGGGCAAAGACATCCCCCAGAGTCCTCGGTTTTATATTATAATCAGTTCCAACAGTCACAGTCGAAGTTGGTCATTCTCCCTCAAAAATTATAATTTGTAACATTTCATATTATAACTCAAGAAAAATTATGTTTTAGTGCTGCATGTGTTAACACATGCTACTGCATTGCAGTAGTATCAAGCGTTACAACTTCCTGTAGTTTTTAATTTCAAAGCAAAATTAGCTTTTACTAGAATTTGCATTATTATGTTAAATTTGTGGTATAGTAACACTCCCCCAAAGAAAACAGTATTTATCTCAAAACGATTTTTAAAAGAAATATGTGACTTAAAGAAATATACCATGAACGTGACGCATAAGTTTAATGAAAAAGCGATTTGTTTACTAGAGGCGAAAGTAATTTAGAAGGAATTTCCTTGAGATACATTAAAAACTTCTATACATAACGCCTAAAAACATTTCTCTTTCGATTGAAAACTGTCGAGGAAAATTAATCTTTGCATTATTTTTCTAACTCCAAGAAACCCGTATCCATGGTGATTTGACTACAAAAAATAGTAGTTGTGTGAAGCTTAATAAAAATTGACTCCCCAAAAAGTACTCTAAAGGAATTGCATTACGGATTACTTTGATTTACAGTTCAGAGCGTAGAAAGAGATTACAGTAAGTAGTTTAATTTTTCTCTTCTACTTTTCTCCGTTTTTTATTGCTTCACCAAAGATGGAGGAAGATTTAAATGATTAAAAAAACAACTTTATGTTATTAAAATCCTCTGCGTTAAGTGATGTGTTGATAATAGCAAAAACACATAATTTCTGGTTTATTTTGCAAAGCATACGTATTTTTACATGAAATGCGTAGACAATATTTACCGACGTTCAGAAAACATTCTTTTTTCCAAATCCAGTCAAATTATTAAAACAATTGCTAATTATGTAATCTTAATCAGCTGAAAACTGTAATGTGCGAAAGTTCTGTACCGAATAATCAAACGAAATCAATCAAGTATTATTCAGTAAGTTTCCGCCCTTTGGCCAGGACCCCTAAGGCAGAAATACATAAAATACACCGCCAGCTCAGTCAATTCCAGCCAAGGACTGCAGTTTCGTGCTTATTAGCACTCATCTGCCCTGCACAGGAAATGAATGCGCTGGAGGTGGAAAACTTCTTACGGAAGCCAAGAGTGCCAAACAAACTGGTAGTTAATAAGATCTATAGAGCGGTAACTTACTGAATATACCTTGCCTTGCCTTCAATCTTCGAGTCGAACTGAAACATTGCTTCGGTCACTCGTCTGGTCAGTGCTAGTAGCTACCAGTTTGTTTGGCACTCTTGGCTTCTTTAAGAGGTTTTCCAGTTCCAGCTCAGTCATTTCCTATGCCGGGCTGATGAGTGCTAATACGCACGAAACTACAATCAAGTATTGTTCAAAAAATTATTTTAGAAACTAGCTTAAGTTAAAGATATTTAACCAATAGGCAACAAAATAAATATTTATTTTACCAATTTAAAAGACCCATACACAAAGTTTTTTACTATCAAAAGTTAAGAACGTTCTTCCACCATGATTATGTAACAATTACCAACTTTTAAGCATCATTTTTATTTTTGTCAGATTCTTTTATTTTTTTCACTAATTAACCAATTAAATATATTAATTGAGAATAATGTTTTATGCAGATTAATGGCTCCACCCAAGGAGCGAATTACTCATATTTATTATCATGCTCAGGCATAAATCATCTGAATAAAGCACGTTTTTGCTTGACCCAAAGTCTCGTTGCATTAATAGCGTCATGGTTTTTATTTATTGTTTTGAGTAACGGCTGTTTAAAGTTCATTTCCCAAGCTAGGGATTATTAGTGTCAATGCGTATGATTAATAAAAATAATTCTTTATTTGTGCTCATTTAAGCACTGAGACATTAACTTTATTTTTCTCAAGCATATATTTAAATAAGTTTTTTGTCTAAAATTCTAAGAAACTAGCTGCTTTTATTTATTTATTCATTTATTTATTTATTTATTTATTTGCGTTTTATTACTAGTTATTCACAGAAAAAATAATTATTGCTTGTATATTAAAGAAAATATGAAACTATGTTTTTTAGTATACAGTAAACTCCCGATTAAAACGATGAAACGATACTACTGTAAAAAACGATACCGTTAAAAACGATACTACTGTATACAATAGCTAAAAAATATGTAACACTCACACACACATTTAAATTTTTGAAAAAAACATTGCTACATTCCATCTACTAACATTAAATGTAAAAACATATACATATGTAAAAGTTAAAACAAACAATAACATAATCATAAGTTTCAAAAACATTCAATGACCGTTAAAAAATAGTGAAAAAACCCGCGGATAATCCGAACCGCGGATAAACCGACCGCCGATAATCGGGAGTTTACTGTGTTTTCAATTAAAGGTGCTAATATTAACAGCTTTCTTGATAAAGCATTTTGGATTTTTTTAAGTATATTTTACTAATTTAATTTTTATTTGTATTTATTAAATTATTTATTTTTCAATATTTGACGGTGCAGCGATTTGCAACTGGATGTAAACGGACAAAATGGTATTTTGATTTAAATTATTGACAATAGAGACTTATTGGGGGAAAAAGATGAAGCATTTATTTTCGATATTACGTTGCATGTTTTATATCACTAATAATGACATTTGGATGACAGTCTGTCTATATGATGCGTTAAAGGTCTAGACCGTTCTGCCAACATTCATGAAAGGTGGCACACAATTAGTTCGTAGTATATGGGGTTGAATCTGGATGTATGTTTTCGGAGTTTCGATTGTGTATTTTTTTATTAAAATGTCAAGCTCATTTTTACATAAATTTTACATATTGGGGGAGAAACACTTTGTGCCCGTTTTAACGACTTAATTCCTTCGGTGGCTTGGAGTTTTCTACACACAATAACATGTGTTACAAGTTTCTGTGAACTTTAGGAGAGCTGTAAGAATTATATTCAGAAAATCGGAATCCAAAACTAAAATTAAGCAAGACAAACGCTTCTAAATGATTAGGTTAATAATAATGTAAAAAATGAGCGAGCTGATGCTCACATGATGCTCACATCACTTCCTTTTACTCCAATTTAATGTCATTTCCCCATTACTGGCAATTTTAATGTGATTCAATAGTTTACTCTCTAAATATCACCAACAATGGCCAAAGTAAAACAAATTTTAAAAAAATCACCAAATTTGTCGCCAAGTTGGAGACAAAAATTGACGAGAAATATCGCCAAGTCTCCGTCAAATTATAACACCACTTGAGGTTACATCGAAATTAACAATGATTTCCTCCCAAAAAGTGGCAAAAGACTCCTTTAGAAACACCGAATGCAAGCAAAAGGGGAGGTGCACAACTAGACCTCACTAGGAGTACGTAAGTGATTTTGTACGTACCAAATTTCAACTTTCTAGGACTTACCGCTCTTGAGTTGTGCGAAAACCATACGCACATACGCACGTCCGCAAATACGCACAAACGTACACACATGCGTACATACATACGTCACGAAACAATTCGTTGTAATTAACTCGGGAATCGTCATTATGGATATTTCGCGAGTCTATACGTTCTTAGGCACTTCAACGTGTTGTCGAGTCGAAAAAAAAAAACTCAATATTCATTTAGGTGTGAGTAAAATGGAAATTAAGGTCGATTTTTGAGTAAAAACTTTTTCGCGAATACAATACTGCCTTTTTTGTAAAAGGAAGTAAAAATAAATGGACTCACTTTGAAAACGAAAATTAACTTTTTTATAGTTACCATACGTCTTTTAGTAACTTTGTTTCGCTTCGGTTTTAAGCTTTCCTTCTCGTCTAAAAAATATCTCTAAAAATAAGTAAACTATAAATAGAATAATTAAGTAATTAATGAAAAATAAAAGATTAGAAAGTAGGGTGTGGAAATGGGAAAAATATGTGTCTTTCGATTTGTCTGTCTGTCACCCAAAGATATCAACGAGGACACCTCACTCCCATGTTGAGTTTTTGAATAAATTGTCATCCTCTTTTGAACAGTTCGAAAATAAATAAACCTAAAATTGTTACTTACAAACACATTTAAGGCAAATATCAAATTCCAAACTAAACGGCGAGTGCACTTTTCAACAAATTAGTTGAATAAAAGTATTGAGGAAGAACATGTATTGAAAAACCTTTTGATTTGAACAATTTCTTTAACAAATTTAAACGGTTCAAAGAAACATACGAGAAACATAAAGGGAGATTTGCTACAATCAAATTTTATCAGAAAAATCAAAAATGTGTACAGAACATAGCTTTTTCATTTGAACAAATTTTTGCTCAGTTTTAAAAACTGCAAAAAAAAATTAACATCAGCACCTACAGGGAAACTTAAGATCAATATAAATCGCAAACTAAAAGCTGGATTTGCTTCAAAAGGCGATTTGTTGGAAAAACCACTTGGTTGAAGACAAAGTATAGAATTTATTTTTTTTTTCTTTTTGGCTTAGCCATTTTATTTATTTATTTATGTAATCAAACTTTGACAAAACAAATTTTTCTCGTGAAGCGGCGTTTTTTGTTTGCAATAAGAAACTTATTTCAATTAAAAATTGGTGCCTAACTCCCGGATAAGGTGCGCATTTTGGAAGTCGTGATTTGCTTCTGGCGTTTATTTTCCTCCACATTTCCTACGAATTCGACGTTTTTGGCTCTGCCACGAGCGTCAACAGTATTATGCTATTACAACAGCCAAACGTTATATGCTGACATTTTTTTTTTTCTTTGTTGCATTTTCTCGCAAAAATATCGCTATTCACGTGAAAGTGGCAAATCAACTGGTAGTTACAGGTGGAAAATTTTCAAATCCTCCCAATACATATACATATTTTCAAAAGCAAAATTTCTATAGACATAACAGAAGTTGCCTGTAAGTATGCGGTCTTTAAAAACGCCATATGGCAAACGAACGATTTAGTCTTGAAATAATGGTACACACCGGTTAATAGTTCGTGTTCTATATATACGTTGGTTTTACTACTACGAAAAAGGCCATAAGGGCTACTTACAAAAAAAATTAAGGTAGGCAAACGCCCTTATATTTGAAAAATAATCGATTTTGAGATTTTTTTGAGAAATTTAGAAAGCTCTCGGTGTTCTTCTTTCTAATTCCGCAATTTATCCATAAAGTCGGTTTTTAAATATTTATTACAAACTTAAGGGTCATATCTCTCTCTGGTGTCCAACGAAGATATAAACCCAAAAAACATTAAAAATTATGGAAAAGTGAATGCCCAGAAGTGCTAAGGAAATGGTAGTTTTTTGCTAAAAATATGACTTTTTTTATTAAGGGGACGGTAGACCTTCGGCAAAAATTGACTAAAAAATTAAGATTTTGATTTTTGTGTTTTGTTGTACTTCAAACCGTTCTCTTCATAATTCAAAAAATCGCATAGCGATTCAGCAATTTCTACCAAAGTTACATTTGCTTAAAGTTTTGCACACAAAACGATTTTTCATGAGATATGAAACTCAGCTGCTCAGATGTAAACAAAGCAGGAAAAGTTAAGTTTTAGTAATCTCTTCTATCATTTTAATTTAAATATCATTATAAATCTTGTTCTTGTAATAAAATATGCTTCAATGACAAATAAAAACACTGAATAAGAAGTTTCGCAAAGTAACTTTTTAAGGTAAGTTCAAAATTATTCTTTGATGGCATTTTTCTCGAAACGAAATTTTCTCAATTTTCATACTTACAAAATGCTCAATGCGACACAATTTTCGCTCAAAGTACACGAAATCCAGAATTTAGCCTCATATTTTACCAAATAATAAAACTGGGTATGCATTATAGAATCTAACTTCAGGAAGGTTTTAAAAATTGACTAAAAATTACTAGCAAGAGAAATTTCAGGGAATTTTTATCGAATTATTTTTAAAAAATTCTCGAAAATTTTGTTTTTAAGGAATTTACTAATTAATAACAATCTTTCTTTGTAATAATTTATTATGTAATAAATTGAGAAAAGTTAGCAAAAATGTAAAAATTTAAATCGTATATAACATTTTAAACTTTTTAAAAATGTTTTAAATTTTTTAAATTTAAAAATGATTTAAAGTTGGTTTTTCTTTTTTTTGTGTGTGTGATACTCTATATGTTTATACTTGAATACATATGCACATAAAACCTTAAGTCTCTAGTGTAAAAACTTTAAAAAAAAGTAACTTATAGTAAACCGTCCCCTTAAAAAAAATCTATATAATATTTTTTTTTTCAACAAATAAGTTGACAAAATTTGTTATTTATTCCATAATTATAACCGTATAAACTTTTAGGTGCAATGAATATTGAAAAAAAAATCTTAAGGGAGTACGCATACTTTAAAGTTAATATAATCAGTGTTCTTCATACTTACCCCATGTATTTCATTATTTTTAGCTTTCCTTTCTTTGCTTCTAAGCACCGCAATTCGTTGATTGCATATTTAATTAGTAACAACGCTAGAGTAAAATATATATATGTTGATTAGTTTACAATGAAAATGTTTTTTGCTAATAGCTTTTATACTAAGTAATACGTACCATAGACACGACAAAAGAGTCACAAACTTAAAATCATTATAGCTAAAAGTAATACATTCTAATCACACTTTTATTGATTTGAGGAAATCTTCGTGTTTTAGAAAATGAGCGGTAATCAATCAAACCGTTTTACAAATGAGGATTAAATGTTGTCAAAATGGGTCATCTTTCTGCAGTGAATTTCGACGCAGCATTTTATCGATTTTATCGGATTTTCCTTTTTACGCTCTTAGGGGGTTTCGAAATGGTCGGTATTTTGTCTGAAAAGTGTTTTATTTAAACGATTTTTTGTCATTATACGATGAAGTATTTTGTGCGTTTTCAGTTCTGTCTTTTCTCGCACTAGTGCAGAACAAATGAGGAAAAAAAAAAACTTTGAACACGCGGCTTCAAATTGATTTTCCAACTAAATGTCTTTTTGGTAAGACATCTAATTTTTGGTAAAAATGTTTGATGCACCACACGTAAATGCATTGTATTTCTAAGTAATTTTAGCATTGTAGTTATTTTGCGTAAGGTTTTTTTTAATGAAAAGTAATTTCCCATACTGCCCGAAATGTATAATGCGAAATTAGTTCATGTTTTCTATTTTTTTAAACAGAGATACTTATAAGCGTGCATTTTTTTTTTTAAATCCATATGTGATATAATGTGATGAATTGCTTAGCCAGAGCTAAAATATGCGTAATCGAAAACCCCAATGCAAACATCAGATAGCAGAAACATTCAAATTTGTGATACATTAACATTTATTGGTGTACTTCGTTTTGTAATGTACAGGATTTCAGATATTCATAATAATTTCATAATTCTTGTCAGTTTTCTACAAAAAAAAGTTCCCATAAAAATTTTGCCGAGATCTTTCGAACAAAAAAAAGTTTGCTCAAATATAACACTTAACAGTTATTAGGAGGGAGAGCAGACAGACCGGCAGGCCGAACGACAAGCACTTTTCCGAGTCAATGTACCATACTTTTAATTATTTAATTTTTCTATATTTTCTTACTTTTTATTATATTTTTACTTTTTCGTCTTTAGTGATATTTTTTTAAATGCACTTAGCGTTCTTTCATGCTTTCTTCTTTTTTAATTTTTACGAGAAAGTGGGCTAAAAAAAAATACAATGCCCTAATAATAATAATAATAAGAAGAAAACTAACAATAATAACGGTAATAAATAATAATAATAATAGAAGAAGAATAACAGTATTAATAATATTCATAAATAACAATAACAAGTATTATTGTTATTATTATCATTGTTATTGTTGCTGTTATTATTATCATTATTATTATTATTATTATTATTATATACAGTGATATAACAATAACAATAATAATAATAACAATAATAGTTATTATTGTTATTGATATTGTTATTCATGAATATTATTAATATTGTTATTCTTATTATTATTATTATTATTATTATTATTATTCTTATTACAGAGATAATAATAATAATAATTATAACAATAATAATAATAATAATAATAATAATAATAATAATAATAGCCGAACACATCAGAAAAATCACGTTATTTGTTTATTATAGAAGTCATTAAATTTAGTAAGAATATTTCAAAAGTGTTATATCAAAAATACACTATCCGACAGCAAAACACCAATAAATGTGGTACTGGGTTATTTTTCACAAAGAGAAAACTTCAAAAGTAAAAATGCACTCACATCCTATTGCAAATTGCTAGCGGCACACGTGTCTTCCATTTTTGTAAAAATAAAATTTAAAAAAAACATATTCTAAAAGCTTGCAGAAATATTTTCACGCAATAACCAGCTTTGAATTATTTCGATTTAAATTTAGCTCTCTGTTATCCATTCAACCGTGTATGCTGCAAACGTGAATCCAATCATCGACATCAAAGCAACGGAACTTATTTGTAATTAAATGACCAAGAACTTTAAAATTGTACGAAACAGGAAAAGCTTCGAATCCATTATAAATAATAATAAAAGAAATCGCATTAGGGAAACACTACTCTCGCAAACATTCGCGTCGGAGAGAGCTGATAAAATTAATCAATCGAAATTTGTTTGATGCGTCTAATGAAACCTGCTCTCCTGGTTGAAAGTACAACATTTTTCTTAATTAAATATTCTCCAAGATGTTCATCCTTTCTTTCAAAAATAAATACGAATTACTTTAAAAGAGTTTGTAAACACACAGAAACCTCTTATTTGCAGATTACATTTGCGTTGTCTGCTTGCGAGGGCTTTAGTGGAAGACAACTTTAATTTTTAAAGTTTATAACAATATATATATTTTTTTTACTTTCTCATCAAGTACAACATTTTACAGTAGTGCTAATAAAATATAATAATAATAATAATAATAATAATAATAATAATAATAATAATAATAATAATAATAATAATAATAATAATAATAACAATAGCAATAATAATACTAGTAATAATAGTAGTAATAATAGTAGTAATAATAGTAGTAGTAATAATAGTAGTAATAAATGTAGTAATAATAGAAGTAATAATAGTAGTAATAATAGTAGTAGTAATAGTAGTAATATTAGTAATAGTAATAATAATAAAAATAACAATAATAGTAAAAATAACAATTATAATGATAAATAGTAATATCATTATTATTACTTATTATTTTTTTTAGAATGTTCAAGTAGAAAACCAAAAAGGATGAACTAGAAAAAAAAAGTATATGGTTTCCTTTTTGACAAGACTTTTTACGTTTTTATGTTAATATCAGTAGCATGTAAGGGGAGGAAAGTACTATTTAACAACAGTTAATTCTTAATTGTTCTGTAGAACTCTTTCCGGTAAAAGCAAAAATATTAGTGAGTAAAAATATGCAATTCGGCTTAATGCATTTTAAAGTATCGCAAAGAACAATTAAGTCGAAAAAAATGAATAAAAGTAAAATAAATAAATAAGTATCAGAAAATTAAAATTTAAAACTAGGGTATTGAGATAGAAAAAATGTGTGCCTGTCGGCTTTCTTTAGAAATGTATCTTAGATTGCAGTATCCTAGCTCCCGTTTTCTTTGCGGTTTTACCTTCCTAACTTTAATTTCCTGCGTTTGCAATACTTCTAGGGAGGAAACCAGCTTAGACGGGTCAAAATAGCCTCTTTTTTATGTCTTAAAATGTAAGTATGGTTAGTAAATGTAAGTAAAATCTTCAAGAATACGTTGCCAAAATTTCTTTGAAAATGTCTAACATTTTGAACGTTGACGCAAGAAATGTGAAAAAAAAATTGTATAAAACATGACATTTGAATAAATAACCTTAAAAACATAAAATTTTCAACTTTTTTGATCACAATTAGGTTTTTATTCTTAGGAAATTGGTTGTTAATGGGATAGAAAAATTGTAATGACTACAGATAAAAATTATGGCTTCGGTTATGACCACCGGGAACAAGCTTTGATGGCGATCACTCATAGACATCAGCTTCTTACTCCACTGCTTCTGATGGGAATGACTTGAAACAATTATAAAGTGTACTTCATGAGTTGAAAAAAATGTCTTCTAAGTTTGAAAAAAAAAATGTAATTATTTTTTTCATGGTAACAAAACGCAGAAAAAACACTAAAATTTCAACCTCCTAAACAGGTTTTTTCCATTAACTTTTTTGACTTCCACCTTTTAGTTGCCTTTTGTTTTAGAATTATATATTTTTTCGATTATTTATTCCAGAGCCAATACAGTTTTATCTGATGTATCAGTTAAACTTCCTAATTTGCGATTTTTACAGGTAATCTTCTTGGCAAAACTGCAGACCATTCCGCTTTTGGATAAGGTTGAATGGTTTTGGAAAACCATTATAAATAAAACATATGGCATACAGTCGGCAACTGCTCGTATAAAAATTTAGCTTTTGAGCTCAGAGAGAGCCGGCATTTAGAGAAAACCAAATGTAGTTTTGCTTGCCCCTTCCACTAAACGTATTTCACCAAATAGCTAGCGTTGCTGGTGCATGCTACTAGATGGCCACTTATGACATGGCAGTTTCTTGGCTTCCATTTTTACCATACATTTTTTGTTTAGCCACAATTGTCGCTGTAGGTGAATTAAAGGAAAAATGGGATATGACACTTGAATTTTAAAGATTAATGTTCTGTGACTTGCCATAAGCCATTCTCTTCAGAAATAAATGGTTTTCTTGAACTTTAACTTTTTTTTCCCAAATAGTTTCATGACTCAGAAAATCAAGTGCTAAATCAAGTTTTTACTTTTAGTTTTTACAGAGCAAAACATCTTCTTTTTGTTACAAACTGCAACTTCAATTATCTTGTTATCAGCATATAATATTTAAGTTAACTTTATCTTTTGAATGTCTAGTTAAACTTTTTGGTAAGTAATTTTTTAACCATTAAATAGGTCCATGACTAAGGTGACAATTTGATGTCCTTCCGTTATCAAAATACTACATTTCAGTTAGTTCACCAAGAACCTATTGCGTGTAGAAACTAATGTTTTTTTTAATGCAAAGCAGAATTATGTCTCTTGTCAAGGAGGCATCGTTAGAATTTAAATATATATTCTATTTATATGGTTTTTAATGGTAACGGAAGGACAAAGAAATACGGTAACGGAAGGACATTTAACTATAAGCTGGTACCCGGTAAAATTTCAGAATGCTAGTACAAAACAAAATATTATTTAAAGTTAGTAATCGCATTTAAAACATACTTAAGTAATATTTGTGTGAAAATTATGTGTGCTTTTGTTTAAAGTTTTATCTTTTATTTATTTATTTTTTAAACTGTTTCGTGATTTTATTTATTTTATTGTGTGTGATGAACATCATGAAAACTACACTTAAAAACTCCTAAGCATGTGAAAATCATTTTGGTTTGACATGTTTGTGATATGACAAGCCAATTCAAGCAGAAACATTTGCTTAAAAACATGAAATTTACATTGTAACAATACAATAATGAAACTGCTTTTAGATTTGTTGCCACAAATCACAGGAAAGGACTGTTGAGAGCATTGATTTAACCGACAAACGTACTGAAAAGATATGAGTAAATTTATAAATCAACTTTCAAAGAGATAAAGAAAAAAGGATCCAAAAATATTCGTTCTCATCCAGACACACCAAATATGCGCTATTTGAATCCTGTAGCAAGTTATATTATTGAATTTAGTAAATACTTCAACATATTGAAGGATATTTCACTTCGAAGTCAACAGACTGACTTTGAAAGTCAATAAATAATGTTGAAATTGAAGATACAGCAGAATCAAAAACACCAAATCATAAGAATATGCCATAGGATTCATTAACGTGTTGACAATCTTTGCTAGTTCAAAGGAAGGGAAAAAATTCACAAAGAGCAATATTACAGAGGTACTTCAGAAGATGAAGAAATAGAAGTATCTTGTTTGAGAATGCGTAATAATGTGGGAATGATATTCGTGTTTGCTGAAAAAGAAGATAAGTGTTCCATGTATTATGATAAAAGTATTGGGTATTTAAAGAGTTCAGAATTGTAACAGTTGGCTCAGGCATTAGATATTATTGGTTCAGACTGCTGTATTAGATGAAGAAATGTTTGTAAGTTGAAATTTACCAAGTTAAATTGTTTTGGACTTCGTGTCCTTCCGTTACTGTCCTTCAGTTTCTCCCTTAACAAATGCATAATTCATATGCTTAAAATAAGTATTTTTAAAACTAAAGGTAAAATTGTAATGATTGAACACTCCCGTATATGCTCTAATTTTTATAGAATTTTCACTTTTATAGTTTGACTGAACTTTGGGGGAGAACATGATAGCGTGAAAATCATGTCGTCAAAATGACCTTCCGTTACCGACTTTTAAATTTTATTTTAATAAAAAGTTACTAACAAAAAATTCTTGGTTTTGGCTTTTTTAGCAACTTACTATGATGTGTATGTGTATAAAAGTCTATGCATCAGTTTTTGAAAAGATATGTATTTTGATGCTCTCACAGACCGAAATGCATCGATTTTTTTTTGTGAAACTGTCCTTCCTTTACCACTGGAATTCACCTGTTACAACCTACCCTGTCACTACTAGTTCCAGTTTCCTCTACAAGAAAGTAGGCACGTTTAGTTCTAGATGGAAATTCTGGTTCCCCTAACTTTGCCGATATTATTTGTAAAAGCAAAAGTTTTTTCTAAAATATGCAAATTTTAGATCACATGTTTAAAAACTGAACTGTTCAGATTTTTTTCTTTATTCCTGCTGTTTGGCTATCTTGCTGTTAATCTGTTAATAATCGGTATCACGCAACCAAACCAAATATGTATATGCACATAAATTCTTTAAATTCTTTAAGGCATCGGTGCTAAACTTGCGGGGTGCGGCACAGTTGCGCAAAAAAAAAAAAAAAAAAAAAAATAGAAAAGAAGATGCAATACATTAAATAAAAGAAAGCGAAGAAAAAAAATATTTTCACGTATCCCTAGTATAACGCAGTTAATTCGCTCCGTGTAGTATCGAAACCGTGCTATACGAGACTTTTTTATAAATGTTTTTTTCACTCATTTTTTAACCTAATTAACCACTTACATATCATAAATCATGTCAATGTGTACCGTGTTATATCGAAACAAATTCATAGGTTGCAAACTTTATAATAGATGAAATTTCGGCTCAATAGAACATATAAACGAAAACTGGCAACCAGAACATACAAAGACCCACTGATTTAGAAATAAGAGTTGTTATAAACGATAAAACTTAATCATTATACATGCATTAAAATAAAACTGTTATGCACAACAATATGAACTTAATCCACTTTTTTTTCTGTACTAAGAACAAAACGCATTCTATAAGAAAAAATATCTGCGCTTTTCTATAGCAATAAAGTTTGTCTAAGCAACAACAACAAAACAAAATTCAAAATGACATAAATAGAATCATTCTACTTATTTTATTTCATATTTTGTTTCGACTAAACTTTTTATTTATCGTTTGCCAAATTTTGCTTATGTTAATTCCGAATGGTGTTTTCTTATAATGCATTGGAAACAAAATGCTATTCACCTTTTGACTTTTAGAACACTGATGAGAAAAATCAAGTATGTATATTTAAAAGTTGAAAGATAGTCTTATACGGGGAAACCAAATTTTTGAGCCCTAAAGTTTTTCGTAAAAGTTTCGTAAAAACTTATTACAGTTGTTATCATGCATTTTTTAACAGTACATTGAACAAAAATTGAATATTTTCTTTTAAAATTTGTGTATTATCGAAACCGTGTTATAATAATCGCAAATTTGGTACCGTGTAATATTGAAAACGTGTAGTAGAAGTACCGTATTATACGATGGATGCCTGTACTGACATAACATATTTAAATGCACACAATAACTCTGTTACAATATTAGGAGTTGATTATAATTGTTTGAGCTACTTTCTAACTGGTAATTTAAGCATTCCCCTGCAAATTCAAATTATTCGTTAGCTTTTATTTTATCGTCATTAGTTGTTGTGAATATTTTATCAGAAGAACATGCTGATTTTACGAATAAACTTTCGCCGTTTTATGATTGAATTCAAACTATTTACGTGAAATCATTAAAGTAAGCTAACATATGCTGTCAGTTTTGCAATTCAAAGATATAAATATAAATCAAAGCCTCATACATGTTTTATTACAAACATTTGTAATAATTATGGTTTTATAAATGGATGTTTCTACGGTTATTTAACTAAAGAATTGAGTGAAAACATATGTAAGTAAGATATTTTATCATAGCTGCGGAAATATATTACTTAGTTTTAAAAAACAAGTTTATCTATTCTACCGCATACTTTTAATAAGATTGGAGTGTAGCTTTTAACATAAAAGTACTAAAGTATCTGAAGCCTTGAGTAAAAACATATGGAGCAAATGAATTTAACGGTAGCTATAAAATATTTAACTTTGCCAAATCATTTAAAAATGGCTAAATCCTCTATTTTTAACTATCTTAAGTCAGAAAAATATTCTTTTAAAATTTCGGAAACAACCCAATTACGATTTTTTTTTTAATATAACTACGTTTACATGTATCGATGCGAAATAGGATTCTATTGCATCAATAAACTGAAAATCGCAATTTTTGGATGTCTGGCTCTGAGGTACATTCATATTTTACATAGCCCAGATTATCAGGTAAACAAACGGTTTTTACCTCAGCTTAACATTAATTATGCTATTGCATCTGCGTTTTTCTTTTTTTTCTTAAAATCCAATGTATTTTCATTAAAACTGCCTTTTATTTGTGTTTTGTTACAGTACTTTTTTTTTTTTACTTTTCTTTAAACCAAACGCGTTTTTGACTTTACGCATGAAACAGTTCACAACGGAATGATTAATGAATACATGCCATGACGAAATGTTGACGCTGCTTTTGAAGAAAATACAGTTTCGAAAATGAAAAGCATAATTTATTTTGAGAGTCAAGCGCTAGAGTCTGCGGAAGACAAAGCGGTCTTTTATTTTTCACTTAAATGTATTGCTGTGAAATTTTAATAGCGAATTTATTTCTTTTGGTGCCTGACTTTCTAAGAAATGACATTTATTTCCCTTTTGTCTTCGGATCATTGTTTTCTGTGTGTTTAATATATCATTGGTAAAATCTCATTCTGTTTGATGTATTTGAAAGCTGTTTTTCATATTAATCTTACTTTTAATGCGTTTCATATTCTGGTTAGTCTGTCTAGTTTCGATAAAAATCGGAAATCAAAAATTACTTTTAAAAGAATCCATGAATAGTTAATGCAGTTACAACATAAAACTATTTATGTAGAGAAAATAATGCTTAAGAAAAAAATAATACCCATATTTATGAAAAAAAAATATGTATGAAAATTTATGTAACTGTGTAAATCATGTAACATGTCTTAACTTCAGAAAAGCATTTTTTTTTACAACTCAAAGCTTTTTTTTTATATTTTAAATTACTCTTGGGATCCACAGAAAACTAAAAAAAAGCTAACATTTCAAATACTATGTTTTTCATAATAATAAAATTTTTAACGACAGCCAAACAACTATTTCGAACCAATCAATAAGACACATAACTTTAAAGCATTCATCCAAAAACACCCTGACCCCTGACAATGTACCTATTTTTCGTATTTTGATACTTGTTGGTATTTTAATGAAATGAAATAAAGTGTGTTTTTCTCTTGTAATGTCTTTTTATATATGTATTTTCTTATTAATGAAAAATAAATTATTTATTTGAACTAATCAGAAACTGAGGTAAAAACTGCTTTAATGAAAATGCTTTTGTTTTTCTTACAAGTCATGCATTTCTTTTCATAGGGCATGGATGAGGTGTTATCGTCACTGTGCTTTTATTATTAATCGTAAAAGAAAATTATCACTTGATGCCTAAAATCGTAAGTAAGTGTGTAGTTGCCACTGCCATGCTTTATAACGCTGTTTTTTAATTGTTAAAAGCTGAAATGTTTTGCAAAGAATAATTTTATCCTCCAATTTTTTTTTTCAAGACGTTTATGAAACAATGACTATCTTATTTTCTTCTCATAAACTGGTTACCATTAAATATAAAATACAAAACTTTCAAGCAAGTTAAGTAAACATTTCATTATCAAAAACTTAAAATTATCTTTAAAAATTTTTGCTTT
Organism: Uloborus diversus; assembly: GCF_026930045.1. NCBI lineage: Eukaryota > Metazoa > Arthropoda > Arachnida > Araneae > Uloboridae > Uloborus > Uloborus diversus. The sequence continues at coordinate 182,802,772 of NC_072734.1, forward strand.
TCAACCAAATGTAGGGGAAAAATCATTCTTCGAGCATATGAACTTATTATTAAATAGCGTAACATTTTTAAGCGAATTTTTAGCATATAATTAAAAATTAAATAACTTTTCTTTTTAGGTTCTTAATAAAGAAAACGATTCGAAGTCAAGGTTTATTTCATATATAATTAATCGTGTCCTCAAATGCATTCATGATGCGGAAACCTTTTTTAAAATTTCCTTTACTTGAGCAACTTTTGTTGAAGCGTCAAATAATTAGACTCCAGAAAACTAAAATAGAAATGGTAATTAAAAAATATGGCCTCCGAGTTTTTCCGGTAAAAAAACTAAAGAGAAAAAACCGCTCTAAATGTTTTTTTTTCTCTTTTCTTAAAAAAGAAAACACTTTTGAGTTTAACTAGGGCCAATTTTTATACTTACAATGCTGCTTGAAATGAAAAGTTTTCTTCATAAGTGCATTCTTTAAAAGTGCATACCTTCTATGATTTGGATAGCTGAAATATAATATATCATGGATGTAATTCAAGCCTAGTCGTATTGATCCTGGTATATTACAAATAGGGGAAAAGGGGGCACATGTGAACATTTTTTTTTTCATCTCTTAATGTCTCAAAAATTATTATAAATTTTTTAAAGCAAACGTGTTCCCTTGTATGATTAGCCTTTTCTTTGTAACCTGGAATTTTTTCAGATTTTAAAAAATACTTTTTTACTTTATGGAGCTTTTAAAAAATATCTTCAATTGTTCACATGCCCCTATAGAGTGGCACATGTGAACACCATTGAAAAATGCAGGAAAAGAATTAGAGATTTTTTTTTCGAACTGCATAACCCTGCTATCGGTTAAAATTTAAAGTTTCGTAGCATGTTCTAATTACTGGATCGACAAGGAAAAAAAACTTTTGAAACTTAACAATACAAAGAATATTTTACTGTGTAAAGTTTATTTTTGTTATATTATGCGTTCAAGCTTCATAAATATATGATGATGAATTTTAAAATTATCTGAACTTCAGCTTTTACTTAAAAGAAAATATTTTGTCTTTCTTTCTTGTAAATAATATATAACATTAAATTTTATGCCAACTATTTAGTAACAAACGAATTAAAACGTTATAAAATAAATAAATAATTAATTGATATTTATGTGATAACAATTAATATCAAATTTACAAACTTATTGTCCTAAAAGAATAATTATGAATATGTACACCTTATATAAACCCTCATAATAACCCTCTACTAATATTATATATTACGAAGAGGATATGAGAACTGTTCACAAATGTCCCTACATGTAGATTTCACAAGTGCCCCGATATCTTCCTTAAAACTAATTTTCAAAAATAAAGAATTCTTAATTTAATTAAAAAAACTAAATACTGTCATAAATTTACTTGAATAATCGTATAATGGTTTGCAATAATTAAATTTAAATTATTTGTTAGTTTAGAATATGTTTTTAAGTGAAGAAGAGAGTGATAAGAGTACATCAAACAAAGCTAAAACAAAAAACCACCCTGTTATTCACTAATTCAGACTGAATAATTCTAATAAAAACGAAACTGATGCCTGTGGATGTGATATTGCATGTAACTCTGCCTTAGCCTGGCTTAGGAGCGTTAACTTACTGCTAAGTAGAGTTTGTGCTGCTATATTTACTCTCAAATCTAGGCTCCCAGCATGAGGAGAAATAAGGGGCAAAATGGGAAGCGGCAACTAAGTGGTAATGTTAAATTTCGTGTTTAACAATATTTGCGTACTTGGCTGAAAGTTAGACCGTTCCGCTAGCCAAGCGGTAATAATCATTCTATTTTTAGAAAAAACAAATCCTTGTTTGCACTAATTTCATCTCTCTGTAATTTTAGTTGTGCACACTTCTATAATTTAATACGATTCTTAAACGAGTTTAACCGAAGTTGTCTATACATCTACTGCCGATTATAAACATAGGACCTTTGCCAAGTAAGTCAAATTGAAACTTCCCAGTTTTAAAACGATCCTGGACTGACAGTTTCACTGAGTTTGTCAATAGATTTATTGCCTATAAAGTAAGAACACAAAAACTTCTCAATTAGAATCTGTTTTGACAAAATATATTTTTTGCACATTGTCCTTGGAAACGTTTCTGTCCTTGAAGAGAATAATTTTTAAAAAATCTCATCCCCTCTTCTGACTTACAAAGTTGCAAAATTCTTGCTTCAGCTGTTTCTGATTTTGTCAAGCTGTTTCTGATTAGAACATTAACTTAAGTATTTGTAAATTGATGACTGAAAAAAACCTTTAGTTTTGAGTTTTATGTTCAATTTTCCTACATAATAAACTTATTGACGTAATTTAATAGATTTTTGTTGTGAAAATTTATTATTTTTTCAAGAGAACCAGAAATTATAAAATATATTTTCTACAAGTGAAACAAACAGATGAAATTGAAAAAAATATGTTTGTATTATTTAACTCAGTGCATACATAAACCGTTATACATCTAGATGAAACCAATTACTTAAAAGTTAATTACTTTAAAGAAGTTATATAGCTTAAATTAAAAACTATATAGATCATGTTTCCCGATGCGTTAAAAACCTTTTTGCAAACATTAGGACCAAAAAATACTATTTTAATAGTATAGGTGGCATGTTTAGGTGAATGAGCAAAATTTTACGTATGTATACTTGAGAGGTAATTATAGCAATGTAACTGCCTAGTACTAATAAAGTTAAAAAAAATAATTGAAATATACACAACCAAAAAATAATAATAATAATTTTACTGACTTGACCAGCGAACAAACAAACTATTCTTAAGTGTTTTAATTAAATGAAAACTACATTGATAAAAAAAATACTTATCAGAGCGTAAACACAAGTGCAGGTGTAGCATGCAGAAACTGCTAAATTTCATTTTAAATGCAAAAGCCACTTATTATTAGATTAAAAGGCGCATCAAACTCGGATCCCAAGCACGTTTCTAAAATATAATTAATTTGTCATTTAACACACAAACAATGTCATGCATTCAGGTGTTTCGAGTTATTTTCACTGTACCAGTGTTTGAGCATATATAGTGACGGACGAAAAAAAACTGTATCTCTATGAAAAAAGTGGGAAAATGTGCAAAAAATGCAATCCATGCGCATATTTTGTGCAGCGTTGTTATTATTTCGATAGCATAAAGTTAATATATTATTTTAAACCACATTTTGTTGGGTTTAACAAATTATTAACTCTTAATTATTTCTAAAAAAAACAAGGTGTGTCGCAAAGACAAACGATGGTGAGGTGAAACTTTTGTATTGCTGGGTAACATTTTCCGAAGAATTAGATTGCGCTTAAAATTTATTCATTTAACCCGTAACACGAAAGGTGAAAAAGTAGGACATAACAGGGGATGTGAGGTCTCAGAGACCGCTCTATTTTCAAATTTTTTAAAACTCGTGTAATTAATATACATTCCTGCAACTTTCCTTAAGTGCTCTTTGTACTTTTATTAGCACGGGGGAAAATATTTTTGGACTCTAAATTAAAATATACTTTTTCTGAGGAAATTTTACTAGAGCCTTGAGGTTTTTCAAGAAAATTCATACGCTTCAGTAAATAATTTACTACTCGTAATAAAATTAATCTTTTATTTATTAATGATTTTGTTTAAAGTTTTTAATATATACAGAACATTTTAATACTAGAAAATTGATTATACCACGTTACAAAAAAATTTTGACAGTCCTTTAACTATAAGTATTTCGCGTCGTATTTCCAGGTATAATTCTGGCCTTATTGTCCCTAAAACACCATTGCGTATTTTTTGTGAACATATCAAACAACTTTCAACTTCAACTAGAATAGTTTGCATTTTTTTCTGCATAATGCGGGTAAGATGAAGGAACCCTTATTTCAACGGTTCGCCATATCTACTACTGACAAAAATTGTAACGCTCAAGATGAGGTGCGGTCTCACAGACCGCTTCTAAAGAATGCAATGAAATTGAAACCTAAACAAGATGCACTTGCCTAAAGATGCTGATAAGCAAGGTGGGTGTTCAAAGTCAGAAAACAAAAAGCTATTGGGAAAAACCATTCAATCGAACTGAAAATGAAACAGAGGTGATCGGATGAACTTTTGACCGGTCTGCGGGACCGCACCTCTCCTGTTACGGGTTAAAAGGGTATTCTAGTCTTGAAATTCAAAAAAATCGATTTTTTTTTCCTTCATATTCTCAAAGTTTAGACCTTAAAGAAAAAGTTTCTAAGAGGATTTATGGAAATTAAAACTATTTTTGGAGTTAATTATGTTAAAATAAATTATTTAGCTGAAATGAAATTGCAATATTTTTACGCGTTTTTCTCGAAATTAGTTTTTTCGATAGAGTTGAGAAAATATTTCAAGTTCGAATGCCCCTATTTACTTGAAATTCTGTACAGACTTAGTATCATCAAAATTGCCTCTTCGTAGGGGTTTTTTGTAGTTTTAATTATTATTATTTTAAAAAATATTCCAAAATTCCCAAAAGGAGCCAAAAAATAAACTTTCTTTTTTTCAAAAAGACGCCATTTTGTGAGAAAAAAAAATATTTTCAAATGCTACATCCAGACAATTCTACATCCTTGTTTAATAAGAATCAACCTTAGCTTTATGTTTCAGATCACATCGATAACGCTAAACAATATTCGAAAGGCTTCGGTTATACCCAAATGTTTTAGAAAATACTCTGTTGATAACCAACAAATGTAATTAAACATGGAAATCGAGAAAGAAAGAAAGCGAGAGGAGCGCATGTGCAACTTTTCGTCAACCGAAAATCAAAAATAAAATCCCCCAATTTCCCCCTTTTATGATCAGTCTGCATCAACAAAGTCGAGGTACTAAAAATTTGGATTGGACTGGATATATCTCCGAATTGAACACGGTTGATATACAATAGATAAGCAATTCATGTTCAGAAGCAAGCTACTATGATGTAGTATTCCAGAAAGCTTTATTATACTCTGGTTTAATGAAGCAGAGAGGAGTACATTCTGATGATGATACCTTCTATACAGGACTATGGTGAAGCTCTCCTCTTAGCTCATAGAGTATCTACTAACTATTGATAGGCTCTGCATGGAAAAGTCTGAAATTAAAATTTTAGGCTGAACTAAAATCAACTTTGAATTGAAAACTGTTGAGGTAAAAAAATCATGTTAAGAGTTTATATGATAACGGCAGGAAATATACGAGACCATTGCGAAGCGCTCCTCGCAACTCTTGGAGAATGTGTTAAATATTGAAATGTTCATCACGAGTGTATACTGCCTTGGGCAGCAAAATGGCAGTATCTACAGAAATGAGGTTTCGAGATATATGAGGAAATGTGGGTAGGATTCAATATTAACAATAGGGAAATGTTGGAATTAGACGTTTTTTCAGCGGAAACCATGTAAGCAAGCTTGTGCAATAAAGCCAACGTACAATAGTCGCCCAAAATGCAAAAGAAAAAAAAAAAAAAAGCTGATGTGTGCATCACATGACTTCCTTTTACTGCAATTTAATGTCATTTTCTCATTATTGGCAGTTTTAATGTGATTCAATAGTTTACTCTCTAAATATCACTAACAGTGGCCAAATTGAAACCAGATTAAAACATTTATTTTTTTAAATCGCCAAATTTGTTACCAAGTTGGCAACAAAATTTGGCGACCAAAAGACTGGCGATATATCGCCAAGTGTCCGCCAATTTATAACACCATGTGAGTTTACATCGAAATTAACAATGATTTTCCCCAAAAAGGGCAAAAGACCCTCTTTGGAGCATACGAATGCAACCAAAAAGAAAGGTGCACAACTAGATAGCACTAGGAGTCTACGTACCAAATTTCAACTTCCTAGGACATTCCGTTCTTGAGTAATGCGACATACATACACACATACACACATACGCACAAACATACGTACATACAGACGTCACGAGAAAACTTGTAATTAACTCAGGGATCGTCAAAACGGATATTTCGGGTGTCTGTACGTTCCTAGGCACATATCCACGTGTGGTCGGGTTGGAAAAAAACTCAACATTCATTTCGGGGTGAGCAAAATGGAAATTAAGGCCAATTTTTGGGTGAAAATTTTTTCGCGAATACAATACTTCCTTTTTTGTGAAAGGAAGTTAAAAAAAGGAAAAAAAAAAAGAAAGTTTAAAATTTGCAGTTACTGCCCTTTACCTGCCCACGGCTGCAGTACTTGTAAATTTATTTATTTGTTTTGCATTTTCTTAAATATTGCATTGAGTAAATAATTTATTACTCCTAACAAAATGTGAATAAGATTTATTACTGTATTTTACAGTATTTTATCGAAACAATACCATTATTTTATTAAATATTCCCATGATTAATATTTTCTGCCATTTTTTTTCTAGTTTTCCCCCAGGTGGTGCGTGTTTTTTTTTTTTTTTTTTGTCTGCCGCTGTTTTTTTTTTCCCAGGGCGGTAAAACGTTCGCCAAATTTGTTTTTTGCCGTTTTAGTAAAATTAGTACAATAAAACGCTAACATTTTTGTAACAGCTCAAAATGTGCTTACAAACAAAAAGTATAACTTAGAGTCAAAAATTATAAAAATATACGTATTATTTAAAATAATTATTGTGAGGTTAATTTAAAAATACATCCAAAATAACTGACTTGTAGCTTGGCTTTTAAAGTGGTACTTTCTGACAAGGCAAAGTCTTGTGTGTGTGTAACACAGTTCAAATTTGACTTATCTTCTAAATTTAATTGTTCATAAATGTCAATCAGTTCAGTGTGCCTGATTTTTTTTTTTTTTTTAAGTGCCGGTTGCCTCTTTTTTTCTTTAGTTTTTAGTGCGTATCTTTAGAAAAAAATTGTGCTTTAAATTTGAAAAAAAAATCGTTGAGTAATAAGTAAATACCGTAAAAAGTAATAACTCCTAAAATTTAGTTAAAAATGCCCTTAAAATCTTTAAGGAGGATGCGATACGACGTATCAACTATTTTATTTTTTCGTTTCTTAAAGCAAACATGTACACTACTAAGACAAATGGTACTCTTTGTCTTGATCAAAATCCATAACCATGGGACCACGAGTCCGACACGTTTATTCACTATCCCATTAATAACAAAACTTACAAGTTATTTTTTTTTCTTACAACAGATTTGAGAAACATAATAGAAATAAGAACACGGCGTCTAAATTCAGCGTAAGTATTTCCATAGGTTTTCAACTATGGCCCTTGTGAATTATTGTTGCCATAAACAAAAGCTAAATTAAGTGGAAACGACAAATTTTTGGAACAGAAACCAAAGGAATCGTTGTCATCGCAACAGCAAGGTATACATTATCTACGAGTTTCCTTTTTCAATGAACCAGTCAGAATTATGTCTATAACATAGACATTTATTTTCCTCTAAATTAGCAATTGATCATTCATTTATTGTTATTTGTATTTTTAAGAATATGTAACGTAGCAGCCATTTTGATGCATCTCATAAGCAATGAAGTTCCAACTGATAGTTTATAAATTGAATTCAGTTTGGATTCAATTGGATAATGTATTTATCAGTTACCGCCATCGCAAGGTAACATAAGTTTAATTCTAATACTAATAATGCTTGTTTGTTATTTTTTCTTCTTTGGTCAGCATTACATGTTAATTTTATTCATGAGATTTTTAATGTTGTGCGACATGATGCGAAACTACTCATAAAAGAATTTTTTTTTTTGTACTGAACTATCTTGGTAATTCACTGCACACGTCTGACTCCATGTTTGAAATGTTTGCTTAAAAAAAAAAAAAAAAAAAAAACTTAGTTGATACAAAATGCATAATTTAATTGCTAAAACACGATTTTTGACTGAACTGTTATACTAATTGTATATTTTTAAAAACTTTTACATTTCTAAGAAAAATTTTTAATACAGAGGTAAACGTTAAATGTATAATTTTACTCATTGGAATCTTGTATTTAACAAGTAAATTTTTAAAACCAACCAGTCTGAAAAATAGCAAACAAAATCTAAACTTTAAATAAATGAAATATTTTTGAATCATACCTTTAGTATGCTTTAAACTATTAGATTATAATGATAAATTCAAACTTCATGGCCTTTTGCTGTGAAACACAATGGAATAGTATTCAATGGTAACGTATATTCGCATTTTTCCAAAGAAAAAAAAATTAAGCTCACAGGCAATTTTTAGGAAAAAAGGGCTCTTTACAACCCCTCAAACATCTGCTTGCGATGTTGTTTCAATTTGTTAGTCTTCGCGGACATTTTAAATTTAAAAATAAAAATTATTTATATATGCCATGCTTTGTAATGTTTAAATATAAAAGAATAACCAATTATTTCGCAAAAGAACCTACTTAGCTACATATTATACTAAACAACATAGAGTTGTTACTTACGAAAAGAAACCAACATGTCAGAACAAATACGAATAGTCCGCTCTCTTTTTCTGAAGTAAACGCTTATGCAATCAGTAGGCTTATTATTCTTCTTGTAAGCTGATATTCTTGATATTTCCACGTCACTTCCAATCCGACTTTGGTCTCTAAGAGATAAATGTTTGCCGAAAGGGCTTAAGAAAACTTTTGCCTCCATGAATTGCAAAGATCCCAGCCACTTTCCCTATTAGAACCCTCCGAGCAATCAAATGTTTTTACAGATGTCAGATGGAAGCATGTTAACACGGTATTTGCTTTTGGGTTTTTCTTATTCTGTCCGAGAAATATATTCAAGATATTTGACCCACTTCTGTGTATCAATCATTCTATCTCTCTACATATCAATCATTAATGTACTACTATTTGTAGCATTAGTATATAAATAAAAGCTAGAGAATATATCTAATTTCTCTATACCATTTTTGGAATACTATTTGCATTACAAAAATGAAATATTTTAAAATGTATTGGGTTGTAGGAAATGGTGCCAAATAAAAATTAAGGTTCTTTGAATAAATAGCTATAGTTTTTTTTTTTTTTTTTTGTTTCAAAATATGTTAAATGCACCATGTTTGAATAATATATAGTCGTAAAGTATTTGGAAAAAAAATACGTTAAGAATTTCCAGTTATTTCTCATATGTTTTAATTACAAGTTTAACACGATATTTTATAATATCCATGCTATCAAATATTATAGGTACCCTTAATGCATTGCATGTAATTTTGAAAGAAAAATCCTATTTTGAAACATGAATTTAATTTTAGTTGTAAGTTATATATAACAATCAATATTATAATGAGATTCAAACTAAAATAAGCAAACTTAAAATTAAAAGGAAGTACCAAATATATGCAGTTTTTCGAATTATACTACATTTTATTTTATGAGATGATACACCGAATTGAATGAAATTGTGGTCGAGTCAGTTTAAATTCCTTGAATGTATAGTAACTACTAATTTATACGAATTGCGTGAAATTATGAGAAATGAACGAGCCGATGTGTGCATCACATGACTTCCTTTTACTCCAATTTAATGTCATTTTCCCATTATTGTCAATTTTAATGTGATTCAGTGGTTAACTCTTCAAATATCACCAACATTGTCCAAATTAAAACCAGATTTAAATATTAAAAAAGAACAAATCTCCAAATTTTTCACTAAGTTGGCGACAAAAGTTGGCGGCCAAAATCTTGGCGATATATCGCTAAGTGTCCGCAAAATTGTAACACCACTTGAGTTTAGATCGACATTAACAATGATTTCCCCCCAAAAAGAGGCAAAAGACCCCTTGAGGAACACCCGAATGCAACCAAAAAGAGATGTGAACAACTAGATCCCACTGGGAGTCTACACACCAAGTTTCAACTTTCTAGAACATACCGTTCTTGAGTTATGCGACATACATACGCCCATACGCACATACATATATACGTACATATAGACGTCACAAGAAAACTCGTTGTAATTATCTCCGTAATCGTCAAAATTGATATTTCGCGTGTCTATACATTCTTAGACACCTATCCACGTGTGGTCGAGTCGAAAAGAAACTCAACATTCATTCGGGGGTGAGCAAAATGAAAATTAAGATCGATTTTTGGGTGAAAACTTTTTCGCGAATACAGTACTTCGTTTTTTGTAAAAATAAGTAAAAAGGATATACTGTAAAAAAAAATCATCAAACCTTTAATTTTAAACTCTTAGAAAATTTAAAACAATATTTTTTTTCTTGTCAGAAAATCCCTTTTTCCAAATTAACAGAGTTCAACTATGATGCAAAAAACGATGATGCGTAGGCAATTGGGAAACGGTTGAACATATTAGCATTTGCTGTAGTCATAGAAATTTCACTATTTCCCTTATATAGAAATAACAGCAACAAGCGAGATAAATAAGGGCCTTTAAAACAGCTTGATTCTATTCATTCGATTAATGGATTTAATAGAGTAATTCCATTCGATTTTGGTCCGGCTGGATGAATTCTACGGTAATAATTCCAATTGCGAAGATTCACTTGGATTTTCGAAAATATTCAAAAAGCGGTGACAAGTTGAACGTAATATCATTATTGGATAATGTACGTTTTTTAACTGAGAAAATCGATTCGTAATTAATTTAATAAACTATATTTTAACTAAATTTTGTTTAAAGAGTTTTTTTAAATTTAAATGCGGGTAAAATGTATTATTGAATGTACACATTACTATCATCTTATCTTTACTAATAATAAAGCTGAAAGTCTGTTAGTCTGGATCTATGGATGTCTGTTACGCTCTTTGCGACTAAACCCTTCGGTCGATTTTCATAAAATTTGGCACAAAATTAGTTCGTAGCATGGAGGTGAGCACTTTGTTGCAATTTTTCGAAAATTCGATTTTGTTCTTTTCCTCTTCCAATGTTAAGAACCTAAGAACCTTTTACCGAGCAAATTATCATAACGTGGACGAACAAATGACCACAACGTTGACTAGCAAATTATCATAACGTGGACGAGTAAACTACCTTATGAGACCATGGGCGAGAAGTGAACAAAGCAAATTGGCGAGAAATTAATCATCCATTATTTGCAAACATACAGGCGAACCAAATGACCTTTTGATTTTCTGCTACGGGCAAAGCCGTACGAGTACCGCTTGTAGATAACATAACTAAAAGTTCTAAGTTTTAAACAGTGATTTAAGCTGAAATACACTTTGAGTAAAGTAGGCTCAAACTGTAGTTCCTATGCCATCGAAAAAGAAATTACCTAACGCTCAAATTTACTTATGCTAATTGATCTCCTTCATAGCAATTTACTATCTCTTTTCGGACAAGGTATTTTAATAATCTATCCATTTTGCTATGGTGTCGAACATTTTCTAAAGGAGAAATTAGTTTATGCTAAACGCAGCTGCTGAACGACATGAATCCAAGAGTAAATTAATGGTTCCCTTTATCTTTCTATGAACACGTTGTCAAATAATTTAAATTATTACGGCGACTGAACTCAGTTTCTCTTGATAATATGGTACGGATAATTAAATTTATTGTTAATAAAGGGTGGCTCATCGAATGAGCCATATTTAAATTTCTCTTTGTATTTTTATATTTAAGTTTGAAATAATAATGTTTAAAGTTCGTCATCACGATGACATAAGCTCAGAAGAAATGGGTTTCAGTAAGTAGAGTAGCGCCACGCCACATGAGATTCATCATCTGAAATCCATCGTTTTGCGAAAACACGTTTTTCTGCTGATGTGGTTGCACATCATTCTCGATATAATTTTTACATAATTTCCTATATTATTATTCTTTCAATTAAAAATATTCATGTGAAACTTAGAAGTCTGCAGTTTACCTTTGCTGGTCTCTGTTTCAACTTTGTATCATTTCGTCTCACGAACTTTAATATGTGCAAATATAATAAATTAGTAGCAATAGTAGTCAATTTCATTTTCCTCTACATTGTCTTTAATTAATTCAGGCAAATTGAAGTTTTGATTTACTTGCCTTCTTTTGAAGTGATTGTACGTAAACTAGACTTTTGAGAAAACAACGCTTTTCTGCTGATGTGGTTGTACTTTCTTTCTTTCTGAATATAATTCTTACATTGATTCCTATATTATTATTCTTCAAATTAAAAATAGTCATTTGGCATTTAGAAGTCTGAGTTTACCTTCGCTGGTCTCTGTTTTAACTTCGTATTCTTTCGTCTCACGAACTTTATGTGCATTAATAGTAACCTATATATTTTTTTCTACATCGTCTTCTTCAAAAAATTCAAAAAAAATTCAGGTAATTTGATATTTTGATGTATTTTCCTTCTTTTGAAGTAGTTCTATATGAGCTACACTTTTGAGAAAAAATATTGTTTATTCGTACTTTTGTATAATATTCAAAAAAAAAAAAACAAGAAAGTATTTTTGCATTCAAAGTTATATATTTGGCATAATGGTTGGACACTAAGCAACCCAAAACTCTTGAACTCATTTTTCGTATGTGAACCCAAAAGAGCAACGTTTTTTTTTTTTTTTTTTTTTAATACAAACCCCTAAATTTGAATTTCTAACGTCAGCCCCACATGTTGCCCAGAGATTGCTTAGGCCTCAATTTATTTGAAATACAATTTCCTAATAAATAGTGCGCTACATCTGGGACAAAGTGTTTTAAGTTAAAAAATCCCCCTATGTAACATAAAAATGATATAGAGGGTGCTTAAGTCTCGTAATGATGAAAAAAAAAACTTTTAAATAAATCTACTTCAGATTTGAACGTATTTCTTTTCTCTAATTTCAGCCTACTCTTGAAAAAAATTTCGTTACGTTAGTACAATTTTACCTGTACGTGTGCCCGTTTCGTACTTCTAGGAAAATTTAAACCATTTTCAACTTCGCACCCAGCACAAATGCACACAGAAATTACCTTCTGAGGGTTAACTATTTGGTCATAAACGTCCTTATATGACTATAAGCTTTTGCCTTAGAATTTGTCTTAAAACAAAAGATTCAGAGGATTGACCTTCAACCATCCCCCACCTTCGCCGCGAACTTGGGAGTTTTTATTTCCCAGACACCCCTTTATAAATTTAGATGTTAAGGCCACCTACACAGATTTGCTAACTTTGTATTGATGAAGAAAAAATAACTTGATGACAAATGGATTAAAATATTTTTAAAAATAAATCCAATTTAATTTTTTTTTTTACATTAGTGCAATACTTTATAAGCACCCTGTCAAATATTTTCTCTCTCTGTTAGGTATTATGCTCTAGTAAATTTATATTCAGATACATTTTTGTTTAAAAATAATTTTTATGTATATGTTCATCTTTCTCTCCCTATCTCTCTATCTCTCTCTATCTCCCTTTTCCTCTCCCTCTCCATCTATCTCTCTCTTTCCATTTCCCTCTCCCCCCTCTCTCTCTTCGTTTAGTTCCTGATTTATTTGCTTTTGATTGTTTTATCGCATTATTTGTCCTGTATGAATTTTATTATACTTCTAATCTTATTTATGTGTTTGTTTTTCTCGTGTGTCAAACTAGTTGTTTTTGCACCTTTTTCTGCTTTCCTATTGGTAAACTTCTAGTCTGACTCATTTGAAATAAATGCCAGTAACTTTTTGATGATGTATTTTTACTTGCAATTTTTTATTGCATGCGAAACACGTTTATGCGCTGACAAAATGGCACAAATGTAGTCTTTAACACAGCTATTTCGCGGGGTTTTTCATTTTAGCAATTACATTTCATCATTTAATGACAGATTTTAACCCAAGGCCATTTAATTTTTTTCTCACTCTAGCTATTTTTCTCCACAAGCGAAAAACATTTTAAACAAATGCTCGTGATATTTTATGAAAACATGGTTGTAACCTATGCAGAAGAAAAAATGATATAAAATAAATAAATTGAACAAAATAAAAAGGACGTTTCCTATTTTTTTTTCTTCGGTATCACCCCCCTCTTTTTACTGTTCATATGCACACATGTAATACATTAAAAAATATTCGCGACTGATATGTATTCTTTATGTACTTTATTTCGTCGTAATTTGTTTGGGACGCTATTGCAATGTATAGTTTTTTTTTTCCTTCCCATTTTGCTATTTTACGTTTCGTATTTTCAATGTTGTTTTCGTAAATTTGACTGGTTTCCGGTGTTCACTCAATTTATTTCCTTCTTTATTAAGAAAACTTTAGTAACACATTTCATACGGCGTTTTTCTACAGATTACTGGATAAACTTTAAACACAGCACACACCACATGAAGGTGATAGCAAACGCGTAACCAGCCAACCGTTCTACCAGTGTCAAAATGTTTTTCGTTTTTTTTTTTTTTTTTTTGAACAGTCGTGATTTTAATCAAGTATTTAAAACTATCGACAAGGTCGCCTTAATTATACCCGTGTCTGAATTGGATCTAATAAAACAAATATAAACGCAGAATTACCTACTGCATCGATCAGTTGTGATGCATACCTTTTCCCTCCTAACATAAAATGGAGAATTTTTAACAATTTTCACGATCGTCATTAAAAACCTTATAATTTTAGTTTGCTGTGTTTCACTAATAAAATGATATTTCAAACAATTATACTTAATTTAATAAAGCAGAGATATGTGCGCTACTACAAGTATTATTAAGCGGATTAGAACTTCTCAATTAAAAAAAATACAGAAATTCATTTCAAAGTGTCTATTACTGTCACTCACTTTATTTATTACCGAAATGTAGTTCCGCAATATACATTTTTTAATTTGCGAACTTAACGTTTAATTAATTAATTATCACATGCGTATTTATTTGATTAAATTAATAACAAAACTTTATTTTTATGCAACACGTCACTACAGCTTCATGAATAAACGGTTCAGAAATAATTAATTTAAACGGGATTCATTTTTAACTAGAGCAGGTGTGAGTAATAGGTTTCTGCTTCAAATAACATCTTTAGTAGATTGGAATTCCCTGCCGCTGTTTACAGTAATAACATTGTTGAGAGTACTAGAAAGAGAAAGGAATACTTAATCTCCTAATTAAACTAGTTCAGAACAAAACTGTGCTTCCAGGAAGTCTTTTATAGCTGAGGAATCTTAACAGAAGGATGGCTTTTAATATGGTTCAGAGGCACGTCTTCTCAAAGAATAAATCAAATTTTACTGTCTTACTCATCAAACTGTAATAAAAAAGTAATTTATTATTCATAAATACTGATCTGAAAAATATTATATGCGATAAATAAAGAGAAATGTAATTTTTATTTAAAAAATGCTGGACTTTATTGATTTACCTTCATGTTCTTATTTTTACACCAGCTGCGTTTTAGTTTATACATTATGCGCAGGGGAAACAAATTCCCAGGTTAGCAAATATGAACACATTTCTATCACACTGATAAAAGAGGTCACTTGTACGCTGTAAATATTAGTTTTAGTGTAAAATCACTAAAAATAATCAATATTTTTAGTAAGTAGTTATAGTAGTATTAGAGTTAGTAAAATCATTAGTTTTTTATCCTTCTGGTATTCCGATACATGTGCGAAGCATACGATATCAGATAAATTTCTTGCTCTTAATGTGTTTGTATGTGGCATTTGTGCGTTTGTGTATTTAAACACGTTTTTAGTTGAATTGGTATGAATAACTCAGTTATTGTGCTTATTTTTCTTTCGAAATTCATTGCTTTTATTGCAATACTGCATTGGGCAAGTAGAAGGAAGTAACAGCAAAGTTTTCAGTTTTCATTTTTTTTTCTTTTTTGTCATCTATTGTTTGTCAACTTTTTTATTCAAGCTTTCTCATTTGGTTTTCGCTGAAGAAAAAGCTCGAAAACCACGTCTAATTCCAACCTTTCCTTCTTGTTAGTGTTGAATTCCAGGAAAAGGCGACATGACACTTGAATCCTAAAACTTAATATTCTGTCACTTGCCATGTACCATTCTCTTCAGAAATAAATGAACTTCTTGACTCTTAATTTTTTTCCCAAATAGTGTGATGACTTTAAGTAAATCAAGTGCAAAATCAAGTTTTCTCTTTCCGTTTTTGCAGAACAAAAAATATATTTTTTGTTACATACAGTTACTTTAATAAAATTGTTATCAGCATACAATATTTAGGCTAACTCTTATCTTTGGAATGTCTAGTTAAACTTTGTGATAAGTAATTTAAAAAAAAATTTCCAATCATAAAATAGGTTCATTACTCTAAGGGGACAGTTTCATGTTCTTCCATTACCAAAATACTACATCTCAAATAGTCCACCAAGAACCTATTGGGTATAGAAACTAATGTTTTTTTATGCAAAGCAGAATCATGCCCCTCGTCAAAGAGGCATAGTTATAATTTAATGTATATTTAATTTATACGGTTTTTAATGGTAACGAAGGAAAAAAATACGGCATAACGGAAGGACATTTAACTATAAGATGATACAGGGTAAAATTTTAGAATGCTAGTATAAAACAAAATATTGTTTTAAAGTTAGTAGTCACATTTAAAACATATGTAAGTAATATTTGTGGAAAAATTAAAAATGTTTTTATTTTAAAAATATTTTTTTTTAAATTACAAAAAATAATTTATGATTTTATTTCTTCTATTGAAAATGATAAAAATCATGCAAAGTGGACTTACAAGTTCCTAAAAATGTGAAAATAAATTTGATTTGTGATATGACAGGCCAATTTAAGCAAAATGAGTTGCTCACAAACTTGATATTTATTTTTGAAGAAAACAACATTAAAATTGCTTTCAGATTTGTTGCCACAAGTCACAAGAAATTACTGTTCAGAGCATTGGTTTAACCGTTAAACGTACTGCAAATAGATCAGTAAATTCAAAGATCAACTTTTAAAAAGATTGTAAACAAAGAATATAAAAAGATCGATTCTTATCCTGACGCACAAAATATGCACTATTTGAATCATGTAACAAGTTATAGTATTGAATATAGTAAGCACTTCAACAAATTGAACGAGAAACACTTCAAAGACTCTCAGTTACAAATTAAGTTAAAAATGAAGATACTGCTGAATCAAAAACAACAAATCATAAAAATTTGCCAAAGGATCCATTAACGTTTGGACAAGTTTTGTTAGTTGGATCTAATGGAAAGAAATTAACAAAGAGCAATGTTGGACAGGTACTTCATATAGAAGATATAGGAATCGAAATAACTTTTTTGAGAATGCATAATAATGTGGGAATGATTTTCGTGTTTGCTGAGAAAGAAGATAAATATTCTATGGATTATGATAACAATATTGAGTATTTAAATAATTCCGAATTGAAACAGATGACTGAGGCATTAGATATCATTGTTTTAGACTGCTGCATATTAGCTAAATAAAAGTTCATAAATTGAAATTTTCCAAGTTTAATTTCTTGTCCGTCCGTTACCCTTAACAAATACATAATTTATATGCTTAACATAATTATTTTTTAAAACTAGAAGTTCAATTGTAATGACTGAACACTACTGTATGCGTTCTAATTTTTATAGAATTTTCTCTCTTATAGTTTAGCCTTCCGTTACCGTTCTTGAAATTTGATTTAGAAAAAAAATTATCGGCTTTGACTTTTTTAGCAACTTACTATGATGCGTATAAAAGTCTATACATCAGTTTTTGAAAAAATATGTATTTTGATATGCTCAAAGACAGAAATGCATCTATTTTTTTTATTGTAAAACCGTTACAATAAACCGTTACAGTTCCGTTACCCCTGGAATTCTCCAAGTATTGAATCCAAAACAAGTTTCTTTAAATATCTCGAAAACACAATTATCATTTTGCAAATGCTGCCGTTTATCTGCCCACTGCAAAAAAAAAAAAAAAAAAGTCGCTGCAACTTATGCATAATTGATCTTGTGGGAATTTTTGAGAGCATACTATATCAGGAATATATAAACTCCATTTCAAAAAAAAATATTAGTTAGCTGAAAATATCTGTAGTATCAGTGTTTTTTTTTTTTTTTAAGACTTATGCTTCATTGCATTAAATTTATAAGGAACATAAGTGTCATTTTCTCTATGATACTAAATTCTTGTCCTCGCTCCAAAAATAACAAATTAACTTGTATACAAAAAAAAAAACTGACGCTAGAATGCTTTAACAATATGTTTTCTTGCTGATACAATAAGCTAAAACGAACTCTATATTATTATTATACATTTAAATATTTTTTTTACATGATAAATGTCATTTCCCTGTGTGTCCCTACCTCCATCTCATTAGCTCTAAAGAATCAGGAAACCATGCATATTTGCTAACAAATTGTTGTTTAACCTATTAACAACTGTTATACAATGTCGGAAAATAGAAAAATAAGGACTTTTCAAGGTTTACAATATTTTGAAAAAAATAACAAAAAATGTTTTTTGATTTTTTGTCATTGTCTTGTCGAAGAATTGAATGAATGTTTTTCACACCTGGTAATAGTTGTATTAATTCATAATGAATTGCGGTCTCATTATGGAAATAATCTTAATTGGTTCTTTTTGAAAAAATTAACGGAGTCAAGTATAATTTGGTGATCTCAAGTTAAATCTTGTTAAGTATTTTTAATGACTGTCATTACTCTGTCTCTGATAAGTAATTCAATTTTGTAGTAATCACTCAATGAGTGATTGACTCTTATTTATATAGAGTTTTTTAGCCTTAATTTAAGTGACATTTGATTTTTTTGATTGCAGTTATGACAATATATAAGTTAACTTTAATTTTTGTCTTTCCCATGTTGTCATTCCCCTGTCATATGCAAGGGAAAACAATGTCCACAATAACTACTTTTTGCATCCATTTAAATTTCATAAAAATAGTGTTTCCTTTTCCCACAGAAAGTATAATAATGTCAGTAAACTGCATTATTTCCTCTAAGTGTCATTCTGCTGTCAAAGTGAATGTCATTCCTTGCCCTGTCCAATTGCTCTGTTTAGGGAAAAGGAACCATAAACACCCCGCTTACAGTAATAACATTGTACAGAGTACTAGAAAGAGGAAGGAATACTTAATCTCCTAATTAAACTAGTTCAGAACAAAACTGTGCCTCCAGGAGGTTTTTTCTTGCTTAGAACTCTTAACAGAGCGGTGCCTTTTAATAGACTTCAGAGAGGCACATCTTCGCAAGGAATAAATCAAATTTTACTGTCTTATTCAGCAATATGTGTAAATAAAACAGAGAATATATTTAAATGTGTGTGTGTGCGTATGTTACCTAGACAAATCCACAGTTTACGTCGGGTTTCGAAAAAATTTTGCAGGGAGGTACTTAGGCACCCTAGAAGGAACGTAGGAGGGAGGGGGGTTTCGATTGCCAAAAAAGAACCAAACCGTTCGAACCCGCCGTTTAGGACCCGAAAATGGCTCTTTCTACCCGGAATAATCATCCGATCAGTTTAAATTTAGCGCCTTTCGAAAGCCCGCGAAAAATACCTACGAATTTCAAGAAAAGAAAGGCTGTAAAATCACAGGGAAAAAATTAAAAGGCACTTTTAAGACTAATAGAACTCTATTTTCATATCCGAAAACTATCGTATGCGCGTTCTCATTTTAATTTAGCTTTCAGAAGGTTGCCACATATTTTTCTCAGCTATGACTAAATAAAATTTTGTTTTTGTTTTTAAGTAAAAATTTTCACATTTTGATTATTATTTGGCGATTCATCTTCTTTTTTTTTTCTTTTTTTTTTTTTTTTTTTTTTTTTTTTTTAGGATTTTAGTTGTATTTATGGAGAGTTGCGTTTAATTTATGCGGGAAATTTTGATTTGCCGTTTATTTTTTTTCTTTGAGATTAATTATTTTGACGTGAAATAATACAGTATTCTTTTTTCTCTAATCGAAGCATGATTGGTCAACTTGCGTCACTTGACATGACTTTTATTTTCGAGGTAGACCGTGCAAAGCCCGGTAATGCAGCTAGTCTCTAATAAGATGTAATGTATTATTCTTAAAGACTTATCTGAAAAATGTTATATGTCAAAAAAATAAGAAAAATATAATTTTTATTAAAAAAACTGGATGTGAATTTATCTTCAATATTCTTATCTTTACACCAGCTGCGTTGTACTTTCTACAATAAGCACGGGAAATTAAATTGCGAGGTTAGCAAACATAATCACATTTGCATCAGACTGCTGAAGGCGGTCACTTGTATGCCGTAAAGATTTGCTTTAGAGTAAAACCAGTTTTTAAAGTTCCAGTATAAGCAACATAATGATATGTGTATATTTATTGCGCATAAGTGTGCGTGAATGCATGGCGTCAGAGTGGAAGTTGGAGTCGAATATTTAAAGTCAGACTGATTTTGATGTAAAGGAGTCGGAGTCGGAAGTCGAAGGTTAAAGAGTTGGAGTTTATAGAGTCTCAAGAGGAGTTGGAGTAGAGAGTTCCAAGAGTTGGAGTTTAAAGTCCGCTACTCAGCTAATGCTTGCGAAGTTGGCGTCGGAGTCGGGTTGTTTTCGGGTAAAAGAGTCCGAGTCGTTGGTTCTAAAATTTGTGGAGTCGATATCGGAGTCGGAGTTGGTCATTTTCCCTTCGACTTCTCAGCCCTGTGTGTGTGGATGCTAGGGTTTTCGAAAATATTTTCAGTGGAATTGATATAAATAACTGGGCTCCTTTTTTTATTTTAATTATTTTTTTTCATTTATTTTTTTAATTAATTTATTTTTTAGCTGAAGGGAGTTGTAGAAGGCACCAACCAGAAGCAAGTTGTAGTCCTTTTTGATAAGTTTGTCATTTGTTCCTCAAAGGAAACCACAATGACTCATTTCTTCGTTTTTTTTTTTTTTTTTTGAGAAATCACGATTGCTAATTGTTCTCACTTGACCGTTTTTGGCGTCCGTGCCTTTTTCAGCTTGGACCAGGGCTGCAGCACCACCGTCCACCGGCGGCGGCGGCGCGGCTGGTCCTGAGCACTGTCCCCCGAAATCCACTTTTGCTGGGCGGTGGCGTCCATGTCCCACACACACGAACGCCTGCACACACACACACGAACGCCTACACACACACGAACGCCTACACACACACGAACGCCTACACACACACGAACGCCTACACACACACACACACGAACGCCTACACAGACACACACACGAACGCCTACACACACACACACGAACACCTACACGCACACGCACGTACACAACACTCACACACATGCATACATACACTTACGCACCCACACACCCACACACATGCGCCTACACAAACACACACGCTCGTGATTGCGAAAAACATAATTTGAATTCAAGATGCCAAAAATTCAATTTTTTTTTTTTTTTATTCTTCTTACATTGTCTTTGCAACAACTCTTTTTTTTCATGCTTCAATACATTCACTTCATGAGGAACATAACACTCATTAATAACCCCAACTTTTTAGATTCTTGCTTCATTGCATAAATTTTATGTAGAACATAGACTCTACAATGAATCTTTTTTGTTTCTTTTTAGATTCTCGCTTCATTGTATAAACATCATGAAAATCATATACCCTGCTTCTATAAAATGCAATTAAATTTTGTATGTTTCAAGAAATTTTTTTTGAATTGTTTTTGACTTAGTTACAGACGACATTATCTTCTGAGATATGTCCTTTACTGAGTTAATAAATTTATACAACTTTTGTCTATGGAAATATTAAAAAAAAATCAATTCCTTTAAAAATAATAGTAGTAAATATTCACCATTAAGACTACGCAATAAAAACAAGAGTATTGCATCTTTGGAGGCTATAGAGGATGGTTTGTGCAACAATACTACTTCTGTTACCCTAAGTTTGTCTGAAAATATTTTAGTTTTGCTCTGAATAAACCTTACAATCAGACCAGACATTCAAAATTTAAGAAACAGTTTGCGTCCTTAAAGCTCACATTTTGTTAAAATATTTTCTAAAGAAGAAGACAATGAATCATCTTTCGTTTTCTGTAAGAACTTCTCTGAAATGAACTTCTAGGAAATAAAAATTAAATTAAATCTTCTGTCATAAGTTCATAAAACAGCGTTGTAAAATTTACAGCACATGCATATTTTCAGCAGATCAAAGACTGCTTTCTTTGAGAGTAGAAAAATTGTTCCTTCAGTTCTCGTTTACGTCATACTAGATGTTTTTTAAAGAAGGATTATTTCGTGGTAACTCTGTTGCTCCACTGCATACAGTTTTTTTTTTCTTTTTGCTTACCTTTTAAAATTTCTGTTAACTTGACCTGGCTCTCAACTTTAAAAACGACTCATAGATAGTGTTATGTTTGCAGAGCTTCAAAAATGTCTAAAAAAGAAAAACAATCTTAAATATACTTTAATATTTATTTGAACTAAATATTAGAGTGTATGACTTTACCTCTAATATATTTTTTTGCTTCATTACCAAGTCATTAGATGGAACAAGTAAACAAATGATTAAAATACATTTCTAACAAAACCATGCCTCTAAAAATATTGCACTAAGAATCTTCAAAACATTTTACCTAATAGTGTTTCTACTACGTTGTTAAAATAATTTCATGTGGACTTTTACGAAAAGAAGGGGGGGGGGAGATGCATTTATGGAACGGCCATGCGTCTGCGTCCAGTTTATATATTAGAGTCAACAAGGAATGAGTTTCATTTATCTTGATTTTTCCTGCTTTTTTAGTTCGATTGCTTTAATTAAACTAATATTTCATTGAGACATTTATGTCTTAAAGCAAAATAGGTGTGTATCTTGATCTAAGCCTTGCATGTTCTGTAAACGTGTGCTGTTTAAGAAAAGAAGTGATTAATGCAATTGTTTAATGCAGCCTTCCAATTAAATTAAATTTTCTAGTCTTTTGTTTTATCGTCCCTTGTGTACGTCGAGAGAATTCTGTCATAGCTGAAGAATTGACAGAAAGGGAAAAAATGTTGTTTTGAACCAATCCAGTGAACCCATTTAAACCTTTGGGAATTCTTCATTATATTTTTGACAAATGAGTGTTTAGTAAAAGTACCTAAAATTAAAAGGGATGTATTTTTGTCCATAAGCTCATTTCTTTTGCTTTGAAAAAAACGTTCTTTTTAATGCCGAAACACGTGTCCGCAGCAATCTGACATTTGTGTTTTTTGACGTTGTTATGTCTTATTTTACTTTGTATGCACAAAGGTATTTATTTAACTTGCTCGTATTGTATATTATTTGTTCTTCAGACTATTGCAAAACATTTCAAAGTAAATTTCGATGTTATGTAAAACATAAACAGATTTTGCTTACTAATAATTAACCGAATAAGAAAATTAAAAAAAAAGTGTTTAAAGGATTGTGTACGATACATAATATTTAATTATTTGTTTTTCAATGGTGTAAGAGGCAGTCCTTTGATCAAAATACCGTTTACCTACAATTAAGAGTATTTAAAGTTATCACCACTAATATGCACATAAAGAATTTACGTGCTTGGACCGTTTTTAGTAGTAATATGGATCTTGAACATGTTACTGTTCATTACTAATAATCAACCAAATAGCAAAACTACAAAAAAAAAAGAAAAAGAAAAAAAGAAAACAGTCGCGAAAAGAATTTTGTACAATACACAATACATAATATGTAATTACAAATGACCTTAATGAAAGTGTTTTTCAATGCCGTAACAAATAGTCCTTTGACCAAAATGCCGGTTACCGAGCATAAAACGTATTCAAAGTAATCATTAGTGATATGCACGTTAAGAATTCCGGATAACGCTTGGACATTGATCCTGCAAGAACCTCGCTCAATATCACTAAATTATCGCAGGATTTGGCAACTTATTTTTTTGCGGCAAACGATTCGAAACAAAAAATAAAAAAATCAAGATTTCTTAAAATTCTACTAGGTATTCAATAGTAAATATTAAAGTTTCCCGTTTTATATTTATTGTGCGCTTTTCACAAGAAGGCACCTGACTCCTCCCTCGTCACGCGGTATCCGATGATTCTATTTCTCTGTTTTCGGCAGAAGGTAAACTCGGATCATAGCATTTTGTTCTAAAAGCAGCAGTTTTTGAAATGTAAGAATAACTAAAATGCCAACAAACAAGTGAAGTAGGTGATGTAAAGGATACTAAGACTTTTTTGCACATTAAAACGTCCGCCCAAGTTAAGACCGTCTGGTTGTCTCCTTTAGAAGCGCGTGGATTGCGTACCGATCACTCCCGCGTAAAATGGAGCTCTGCGTTAGAGGGGGTGTGGCGAAGTGCCTTCTCCTGAAAAACGGAAAATATTTCCGCTTGATTTTGACCATGGACAAATAGAAATAACCTTCTGCAACAAAATATTTTTTTAAATGTCATACTGCTGCAAAGTGAGAAAGAATCCAGCTACTTACGTATGAAATTTTGCCGACAGAGTGGTGTAGTGGTTAGACGCTGGTCTCTTGCGCTCAAAGGTGCAGGTTCGGTCCTGGCTCTAGTCGGTGGATTTTCAAGATAACAGAAAATTGACAGCGTCCATGTCGTATGATTATGTGGCATGTAAAAGATCCCTCGAGTACTCGTTTGGCATGAAGTGTCTCTTAGAAAAATTAAATTCCTAGAACTGTTTCGCATCAAATAGAGCCCAAGTGCCTCCATCTAGTGGGGAAACTGGGCGTCGAAATTATCGTAGCAATGGGATCCCACTGATAGTGGTGCCACGTGAAAGAGTGGTTGCTTTGCCGGGGAATCCCACTAGGTCTGCAAAAGGCACTACCTCTGCCGCAGCCCCATTACAAAGAAAGACATATGAAATTTCAACATTTTACTGCTAACTGTTTTTCAGCTACACGAGAAGTCGCGTAAGAACCGTTAAATGCCGAACATTCAAACATAATACTAAGCATCCTGGCCGGACATATTTCTTTGTTCCGAATCAATTATCGACCAAGAAAAGTACCAAAAAAATAATTAACTAACCTAATTAAGATCATCAAAAGGCATGGTACGATTAGTGGAGAAAGAACGGGAAACGAAGCGTAAAGTGTCAATTCTACTGGAACCGTATCCTTTAATGACGGTTTGCAAAATAAACATGTGAAACGAATTCCACACAGGGCTTAGTTGCATTTGGTATTGCCATTCGAAAAATCAAAGGTCAATACACTTTGCAGTATTGCACTAATTAATCGTTATTCTTGGTTTTAGAATCGGGACCCTTATTAGTTTGAATTTTATTTCACTTTGAGATTGTGTACTATTTGTGAGACTAATTAAATGTAGGTTGGTCTTTTAAGCTTTTGTTACATACTTACATCTTTCTACACTGAGAATTATAAAATAATCATATGCTAATTCTTTTGATTGCAGCAGTTGCATTGCAATTTCATGTTCCTTTTAACTACGGGAAACGAATAATTATCATAAGTACCATTATATAAACAATTTCTACTCTTACTTTGACAGCTTTTAATAAAAGATTGCATAAATTGAGAAGATTGAATGAATGTACGTACTTGTTTTCCGTAAATACATGCAGATGATAATAAAAGGAGTAATAATTTATGTGCATAGTTAATATCTTTTTTTGAGTTCTGCTTTGAACTTTGCGCAATGACTTCGAGTTTATTGAAACTGAAAACTCGTCAAAGCTTTATAGTTAGCTTATGAATGTTTACACAGTTAGAAAGTGATTTCTTATAGAAGCTTCTTCTTGATTCTACTTAAAGTATAAGTGAGACATTTTTTTGTTTAATTTAGTTTACATGAGTGAAATTCAGTTCATATGCATTTAAGTTCGTGAAAAGTATGAAGTCCAAAGAAACTCGTCACGCATTGTTTTTTTTTAATTTTTTGACATTGATTAATTATTGTTAAACTTTTACCTGGCATTTTTTTCACCTTTTCTTTCCTTTCTTCCTGCTGAAAGGCTAAACAAATTCCCCGCTTATAGATGAAAATGTTCAAAATAATAAACAAACAAATTAAAACATATTGCAGCACTTTTACTAACTGACTTCAAAAATTGAGGTTAAGAATTCGTCTCCAAGGACTGATTTCAGAAATTCATTTTTGTTTGGAAGGGTATACTTCCCTGATGGTCTCATGGTAATTTGGTCTGGATCTGATAAGGGATCTTGGAGAAATCCAAGATACTTCAAATTTCACACGTTGTGGCTACGTAGTCCAGCTTATGTCAGCGGGCGGAATACATCACAGGTCACGTGTTTTTGCCGTTACCGGTGCATTTTCACAGCTAAGATTTTGCCTTTGTTTTGAACAATATTTAATTCACGCGGCATATGGATGATTAATTTTCATTAAGCCACCTGTTAGTTTGTAATTTCAGTTGTTACTAATGTATTTACAATGTCTCCTTTTTATCAGAAAACAGATGTTTCAATTGTTGTATTTCTGTTAATGCTCGTTCATCGTGGGATTTAGTTGAAAGTTTAGGGTTCTTAAGCAGACAGAGCTATTCTTTCAAGTCTTGACTCAGCTGAGAGCTACGTGTACTCGTCCTTGCGCAAAGTTCTTTTTTCCTAAAACTATGACAGCTCTATCGAGGGTTGTGTTATACGTATTAATGTAAACCATAAACTAAAATTCACAATTTACAATTTTACAGCTTACAATTTACAATTTGCAATTTTAATTTAAAAGCGGCGATTTCGGTTTTTTTTTTTTTTTTTTGGAAAGGAGCCAGTCGTATTCTCCCAATCCCTATTTCTTTATGTTGTCAATCCCTAAAAGAAAAATTATTGTACAGATCATAATAAGCAAACTGTCAAGAGTCAACTACAAAAGAAAATCGAGTAATTTATTCAATTAATAAATACCGGACGCCACATCTGAAAGGGTTAAGTTCAAGGCATAAATAGAAAAAAAAAACAAATATTACAAAAGGAATAAGTATTTTTGTGCTATGGAAATAATATTTAAATTCCATGAAACATCTTGCTGCTCCCCATTGGTTTCACTTAAAAGATAACGTACGGTAGCAACATTTTAATAGCATTTAAAATCAACCGATGACTGTAAAACCCTTTGTTTTTTGTTCAGCGGAAGGGTGGTTCAGTTTATAGTACTGTTTCATTAAGTTAAAACGTTACTTCAGAAAGCGAACATGCAATACCATAATGTAAACGGTTATGTATCTTCAAAGTTTAGATGGTATAATACATTATGAAATTGCAAGGGCAAAAGCAACCAAAGAGTTTTCCATGAATTATGTGATCTCCTCATCACATTTTCGTTAAAAAAAATTAAAAACCAACCTTTTTTTTCGCCTGTTAAATACAAATAATATTACTAATTATGCAACATTATTTGTATTAAAAAGGCGAAGGACGTATATAATTTGCAATATGCAAATAATATAGCAAATTATGTGCAATATTTGTACACTGTAATATTGTGCAAAATTCGCTATTTATCTTTGTTTGCATTTCCGCTATATTCAGGTAAAAAGTTCAGGTTGTAATAGAGACTAGTATAAAGTTAAGGAAAAAGGAGGTAGAGCATTTAACCACAAGATAAATTGAACTGTTTAGTAAACAAGAATAAAACTAATCGAACAATAGTATAGTTCTGGAAGTAAAAAAAAAATACTCCCTTTTTTACTTCCTTTTACAAAAAAGGAAGTATTGTATTCGCGAAAAAATTTTCACTCAAAAATCGACCTTAATTTTCATTTTACTCACCCACGAATGACTGTAGAGTTTTTTTTTTTTTTTTTTCCGACTCGACCTCACGTGGATATATGCCTAGAGGCCTACAGACACATGTGGATATGTGGATAAGAACGTATAGACACGCGAAATATCCATTTTGACGACCCCCAAGTTAATTACAACGAATTTTCTCGTGACGTCCGTATGTATGTATGTTTGTGCGTATGTGTGTATGTATCTCACATAACTCAAAAACGGTATGACCTAGGAAGTCGAAATTTGGTACGACTCCTAGTGGGGCCTACACTGCAAAAAATAATTGTTGTTTTTACAGTAATATACTGCTTTTTCCTACAGTTTAATACTGCTCTTCTAAATAACAGAAAAAAACTGTAAAACTGTTTTAGATTGCGCAAAACGATGCGCAAAAGGTGTTTCTTTTCATACGGGAAGAGAAACTAATGAATTCAAAGTATCGACAGCCATGTTAGTTATTTTTCGGGTGTGCTGAGACAGGACTGCTCAGCTGTAATCCAAGTTAAAGGTAAGTGCTAGTAATATTATTCATTCCCTTTTCTCAAAATGTAGTTTTTTTTATCATCGATGATGTAAGTTAAAATACAGTATTTATTTTGAAATCATAATTCGTATTCCAATATTCATTGACGTTGACTATGCAATTTCTTTCAGTTGCTAAGTTGTAGCGATTGCTTTATAGCAAAAATCCGAGTAGTTGTTGTGATTCTGAATATTTGACTGCCCGTATGATAGTTTTTAAACATTTTCTGAAACTCAAATTTGATTTAAAAATAAATCAGTTCCTTTCTTTATCGTTTTTAAAGTTATTAGAACATTAGATTTTGTTTACGATAATATTTTGTGTTACATAGCATGTGAGTACTTAAAATTTAAATTCTTATGTCTTCTAGTAAATTTTTAGCGAATCGCGATTGACTTCTTCCTTCTGGTTTTTTTTTTCTTTCTTATGTTCAGTTTTAAATTCTTTAACAGTTTGCATTTAACCATTTTATTGATAAACTTTACGTTATAGCAATGTAAATAAATAAAATAACAATGTGACTGAGAGACATGCAAACAGTATCAAGTTTAATGATATTTTTGTTGAAGAATTTGCCACTCTGAAAGACTCAAAATTCTCTGAAATCTGGAGCCAGCTTTCATACTTATCTAACAAAACTAAAATAATTATAATTAAAAAAAATCATCAATGAAGCACTCCAAAAAAATTAAAAAATAAATAAAAATAAGCATCTTTAGATACAAACACGAAACCCTTGTGTTTTAAATGTTTTATATTTGCGTCAGTAAGAAATTAAAGTTTTACTTCTGGAAAAATGCACTAATAGCATTGAAACTTGTGAACTTAAAAATAATTTTAGAAACCATATTCAATGGCACTCGATGGGAGGTCACGGGAAGTCACTATGACCTCCCCAAAACTGCCATATTGGGAACACTTTGTCTGCCGATTCGGAAAATTTGGGGACATAATTGTAACGATTCAAAATTTTGAATTCTCGAATGTCCAAATTTCATTAGATATTGTACTTAATTGTGCGTACTTAATTTGTGCATGCACCAGTATTTTATTAATCGGCAAATATGTAAATTCCGTTCGACAAATTGAGATTTGTCATATTTTCTTCGCCTTGAAGGACATGCTCATTTAGAAAAGTAGATACCTAGAACTACAGTAGAATTTGAAACTCTTTTAACCTTGAAATCGTCAGTTTCCTTATGTTTTAACTTTAAGAACCCTTTGAGTCTTAAAGTTTGGTATCAATGCGTTTATGATGAAGACAAAAACTATATTATAAATACTGAAAAATGTGATTCTGTACTTCACTGTCTTTCAATGGATATAAAAAGTAAAAATATGTCAGATTGTTATCCCCGTAAAAAGAAAAATTGCAGAATTTCGTTTAAACCTGTAACGGAGATTCAAGCCAAAGCCGGGTAAGATCTTTTGCATTTAAATGCGATGGGTTCCTTAGCAGTTGAGTTCTTTAGGGGGGGGGGGATTATTTTTACAATAATAGACGATTTTTCAAAAAAGTGAGGTTTTCGAATACTTTGTCAGGTTTCAAAAGAGAACAGAGAAAATTACGGGAAAGATTCGATTTCAAAAAGAAACTTCTGAACACCCGGTTTGAAATTTAAATTAGCGACCAAAGCATAAGAATAAAAAAAACCAACAAATCCTCCATTTAACAAAGTAGCGTCATAGAACATTATAACTAAACATTAATGAATGGAATTAGAACACTTTTAAATGAATCGGGTTTGCCTCAGCAGTTTTGAGCCGAATCAGCTATGTGCTTCCACTACTTACGGACTAGAGCGGTTTTAAAAGGAAGAACCAAAACCTTTTTTAAACTATTTGAGGGAAGAAAGCCATCTATTAAACACTCCCGTGTTTTTTGGCTGTATTTCGTATATTGCACTTCGAAAACAGAAAATAAGCAAATTGGATATGAAAGCTAAACAGGGAGTCATGGTAGGATATGCGTTTTATATGAAAGGTTATAGAATTTGGGATCCCGAAAATAGTGAAGTGACAGAAATGCTGAATGTTAAATTCGATGAAAATAAATTCTGGGCGGGAAAAAAATAGGAACGGGAAACAGAGGTATACCGTTTTATTTCACTTCTGAGTAAATCTGAAGTAGAAGAAGAATATCCTGAAAATCATGAAATAGCATGTTATGAGAATTAAATTGGTTGAAGAAATACCAAGGCAAAGCATATATTGACACGACGATTCTAAAGTCCGAATCGTGAAACCGAGGTTAATTGTTCTGAAAATAACATTGAATATGACCCAAAATATTTTGATTTCATTTCTGATGATAATTCAAGAAAAGTATTAGATTCTGATGAAGATAGGGGGGATAATTCAAGTAAACTAGAAACTAACATTTCCGAAGATGTAATTCCTTCGAATTTGAAACAAAGTTTGAGAATGCCAGAAAGGGAAGATTGGCAAAACGCAACAGAACAGATGAGCAGAACGAAATAATTCGCTTCAAGGCCAGACTGGTAATTTTAGGTAACAACCAGCTATTGGGGGGGGGGGGGGATACTTTTCGCAAGTGTTCTCTTCAGTAATTTCCTTTCCTTTGGTTGAGGCTTTCTTTTCAATTTTTGTGTATAAGTTACATTGGGTCCATTTCCGAGCAGATGTCTGCAATGCGTATCTATATGCGGATTTAAAAGAAGAGATTTGTGAGACAACCTGAAGGGTTTGTCGGTCCCTGAAATCTAAATTTTGTCTGTAAACTGAATAAATCATTTTTATTCTGATACAGATTACGCCTCAAATCAAGACGACTGGAATATAATGCGGGGGGGGGGGGGGGCGCTTGTAATGTTCTTGGATAGGGTACGAATAATATGGTGTACATTCAAACAAAAATACGTAGCACTCTCAACGATAGAAGCAGAGTATATTTCAGTTAGTGAACAATCTAAGGAAGTTATGAGAATAAAAAGAATTTTAAATGCCACGAAAAGAATTCAGTATTTTAGACTGATTGTCACAGTATAGAGTGCTATTAATCTAGTTGCGATCGATTTTTCTAGTTCTGCAAGAAAAAATTGCAGAACTAAGCAGATTGATGTGGGGTACCATTTCCTACGGAATTTGATTGATAAAAATGAATTTGGAATAAATTTTGTTGAGAAACTAAAAATAATTTAGCTGATTGTTTCACAAAACCTTTCTGTATTGAAAATTTACGTAAAGCTTGAATTGCAATGACATATTTTTCTAGAGTTTTTTTTTTTTTTTGAAATGTCTCAATTATTCCATTATGTTTAAGCTATAATTTGTGCACACAAACGGATGGACTATAATATTTTTTAATTTTTTATTCATGTCTTAATGTATTTCCTTTTTTCGGTGTGCTGGCGTGCCAAGAAGGGGGAAATTTGCTAGCGAATATTTTGTTACTGTCCCTCCAGCGCACGAAGGAAAAACAATTGTAGTTGATTTCATTTTGAATTTGTGCCTGGTGATATGGTTGCGGTTAGGTATTTCGGAAAAATTTAAACTATGAATTTCATTCTAGCCGCCTGAATTTACTTCATTTAAATTTATTCACTAATGCAAAATCATTTCTTTATTTTTAGTGGTATGCAAATGTAAAGAACTACGTAACTTGTGACCAGAACTGAATGGAATAATGGTTGTCTCATTTTATCAAGATAACAGTTCGCGGTTGTGCTCCGCTTGGAATTTCAAATAAGCCTCTAGTCTGAACGATGTGCGATAATTCACTTAGTGACATGAATGCCGGCAACGGAAGTTTATAAGTATCTCTTTTCATTTATATTTTTGTGTTTTCGGATGTAATTTGTAATTACCAATGCTTTTGAGTTTTAAAGCGTTCTTAGCCACGTAAGCCTATTCGGCGGTCTGCGTGCCATATTGGACACCTGAAGCTGATTTTTGTGGCCCGTTGTCAGGTTCTATGTTACAATCAAGAACTATCTTTTGGAAGAAGTTAAACTCAATTTTATTTTGTTTTGATTAAAATGTGATCGGTCATACAATTTATTTAATTCTGAATTTTTTAAATTTGTAATTCAATATTATATTTTACGGGTAATTGAATATTATCACTTCAAGAATCACCGGAATATAGAAATTTCTGTTGCTAGAGCTAAATTAGACGTAAATTTCTTTCATTATTATTTTTTTTTAATTTTCCAGTAAATTTTGGAACACTGATTCTTTGTTTTTACATGTTATTAAAATCGAAGGAACCAAAACAGAATGTTAAAAGTACGATGTATTACAGCGTATGAAACTTTCTCCGCATATTCAGACTTGGAAATGTGAACATGTTTAAATCTACAGTTAAAAGTGGTGCGATCTTCCGGCAAAGCATTTTCAAGAAGGATAGCATTGTTTATAACAAGGACGGTGGGCCAAATGTGGACTTGCAATTCCTTAATCATTAGAACTGACCCTACCAGATTTACTCTATTTTGACATGTTTGACTATTTATTATTTTGTTGAAAACTTTAAACTTTTCTGACCGAATTTTCATTTTTTGCTGAATTTACTTTCACTAAGCCATTTTGATTTTGGGAATATAGAATTGTTTCTTCCAGATTTCAGGTACATTCCGAAAAACTTAAAGATAAATTGCCTAAATCATCGCAAAAAAAGTGCCACTTAAAAAAAAAGCGCTGGTGGCTTAAATGGGGACATCGATAGTTGTTCAAAACGGGTGTCGGGGCGGGGGGCTTCCTCATTTTGAAAGACATAGAATATACATGAAACATCATAAATTATGCTTAAATATTAAGACATATATAAGATAGAATGTTCTTACGATATTATTTTATTTCAACTCAAATGACTCTTCAATGTGATTTCTTTGAACTTAAGGAAAAATCTCCAAAAAATTAAATTTTAACAATATAATAACACAATTATGGATTAAAATGCTATTAAATTTCTTTTATATAATTAAATTTCTAATAATGGGCAGCTGTCAAAGAAAAAGAAAATGAAGCTGGTATCAGTTGAACATACCTCGAGCTGTTAACAAATGTTGGAACGGAATATGGGTTACAAAAAAAAAAGAAAGAAAGTAAAAACATCTACGGTTTTCAATGCTACTGTAGCAACTTGGGAGGGGGGGGGGACTAAAAGAGGCTAGATACAGTATTCATTGTTTTGAATGAATACCCCAATATTTCCTCCCAATTGGTTTTCCTAAACTTCGACCTTGCTCCATTTTCTAAAAAAATATTTCTCTACCTTATCCTTATTTTCGTTTTGAAGTAAACATATTGCAATTCGATAATCTGGAGCTTATTATAAGAAGAGACTAGTTTCAAGTTGTATCGTCCTTAAAACATTTTAATTTTTTCTTTAGGCCAAGTTGTTAGTCCCATTTCGGAAAACTTTCCGCTGCTTTTTTTTTTAATTCTTCACTTATAGAAGGAGTTACTCTCCCGATCACTTCAGTTAGCCGATCAAAAAAAAAAAAAAAAAAAAAAAAAAAACATTATTCTTAATCAACAGTCTCATATGTAATTAAAAATCCTTCAAAAATGCCGAAAATTAAAAGGATTTTTCTTTAAATTGTACTTCAGAAACCAGTACAAGTGCGTTTCTTTGTATGGAAGAAAAAAATGTAAGATATTATTTTCTTTCTTTTTTGAGTTCTTATGTAAAGTATCCAGATTAAGTCTACTTTAATTAGACATTAATAATCACCGTTACAAATGCTTAGCTTGCAAATTGCTGCCAAAAAAATTTTTCTCTCCTTAAAACAGCATAAGCGCTTAACTGGTTCCTGAAATAAAAGGTTCAATTACAATTTAGGTATATGTTGAGAGGTTTCAAAATAAAAGCAACTCCCAAGGCAATTTCAGATCATTCAGAGTCATAATTTTAATCATTTTAGGGCGTATTTTTATACCTACGTAATTTGATTTTTCCATGTATGTTTTTTGATGTCTACAAGTTTTATGAGATTCTAACAATTTTTTATTTTGACAGATGCTTTCATAATATAAGTTCTAATGATGGCACCGAAGTCGGCTAAGGTGTCACAAAGAAGAAGCAAGTTTGTGATGTAAAAACGCTGACCTTGAAAAAATTAGCATTCGATTTTAAATGAATTTCTGCAATTTCACTGTAAAAACTACTAATCGATATTCAAAGGTGATGTATACAAAATAAAATAATTTGGCAATTTTTATTGGTGTGAATGTTTCGTTTTTTCTCATGAAAACATTATAACAGAATATAAAGTTATATAATTTTTGGAGTAGTAAAACCAATTTTTAACTTAATACTAGTAGTGATAAACCTGACAGATTTTATTATACTAAGTGAAAAATTGTTTCTGTTTTGTTCTGCTTTGGAATTTTGAACCGTCATATATTTGTTTTCATCTATGAAAATTTTAAAAGGCTAATAGGATAAAGTATTATCTAATCTATAATAATCAGTTTACAATAAAAACCATTCTGTGCAGTCTCAATACTGCACATATGGTGTGAAAAGAAGTTGATTTGTTACTAGTATTTCTGAAATACAGTAGGTCCATATGCAACTTATAACATTAAAAAAAGAAAACCATAAAAATATTCTGTTTTACCAGAAAAAGAAAAATAAATGCACTGAATTGCATGTATAAAGTTAAAATAAGCTTAAAAGTTTAATGGATTGCATACAGCAAAACATTTCCCACGTTATGCTGCACATTTCAGCAACTCAATGCTGGAAGTGAAAAAAGTACTTTTAGTGAAGATACGATGTAGTATTTTCAGTTATGTATAAAAAACTTTCTAATTTTTAATACCTTCATGGATCAAAAAGGTTTGTTTTATGAAAACGCTATAACTGTTCTGAAAATAAAGCTTCAGACCATATTTTGCAATTTCCTTCTATTTGTAAATTTTTAAGTTTGCAATAGAGCTAAAAGTTTTTTGTATAAATGAAAATGCGCCACTTTTTCTTCTTTAACAGGTATTTGTTTTGTGTGCAAGGAAAATATCAATAAAACATATATTTAACAGCAGTTAATTATTTTTATGTAAAAGGCTTTTATATTTCTTTACTTGTCGCTTTTCATAGCCTAAAACATTATTTTTTTTTTTGTTGAAAAACTTTAGAAAAGGAACCGATTTCGTATGTAGGCTGATTTCTACAACTTACATACAAAATCAATTGCTTTACTTTTCTAAATTGTTCTTCAGCTGTAAAAGCAGTGATTTCGACTATGAAAAGAAACAATGATAGGGTGAAAAAAACCTTTTGCATAAAAATTGATAACTATTTATTTTATGGTTTACTGCTGTTAATTTTACTGTACAAATCATTTTTTAAACCGTATACTACTGCTGCTTTTATGGCGCAATTTAGCTGATTCCGCAGCATAATACTGCTAACTTTACAGTTTCATACTGTTAATTTTGCTGGGCAATTCCGTTAAAAAACAGTATATTACTGTTAATTTTACGTATTATCTCTGTTAAATTTACAGGTTAAGTCATTCCTAAAACAGTATATTACTGCTAATTTTACAGTTAGATACTGTAAGCTTTACAGGGCAGTTCCATTAAAAAACAGTATTTTACTGCTAATTTTGCAGTTAATCATTGTTAATTTAACAGGGCAATTCCATTAAAAGACAGTATATTACTGCTAATTTTACAGTTAGATACTGTAAGTTTTACAGGGCAGTTCTATTAAAAAGCAGTATATTACTGCTAATTTTACAGTTTATCGCTGTAAATTTCACAGTAAAAGTCTGTTATAAAACAGTATATTACTGCAAATTTTACTGTTTAGAATTGTAATTTTTGCAGTTTTTCTTTGGAATGCGAGCTGCCAGTATTTTACTGTAAAAACAACAGCTTTTTTTTGCAGTGTAGTTGTGAACCTTCCCTTTTGGTTGCATTCGAATGTTCCTAAGGGTATATTCAGTAAGTTACCGCCCTATAGCCAGGGCTAAGGCAGCTGCCTTAGCTCTGGCTATAAGGCGGTAACTTACTGAATATACCTGCCTTGCCTTCAAAATTCGAGTTGAACGAACCATTGCTCGTTTGGTCAGTGCTAATTCTGTATTATCTACCAGTTTGTTTGGCACTCTTGGCTTCCTTAAGAGGTTTTCCATCTCCAGCTTAGTCACTTTCCTATGCCGGGCTGATGAGTGCTAATGAGCACGAAACTGTAGTCCTCGGGCGGCGGACTGCGGTGTATATCACGTGTTCCTAAGGGGTTTTTTTGCCCCTTTTTTGGTGGAAATCATTGTTCATTTCGATGTAAACTCAAGTAGTGTTATAATTTGTCGGACACTTGGCGATATATACCAGTCTTTTGGTCGCCAAGTTTTATCGCCAACTTGGTGACAAATTTGGCAATTTTTTTTTTAAAATCAATTTTAATTTGGCTACTGTTGATGATATTTAGAGAGTAAACTATTGAATCACATTAAAAATGCCAATAATTGGGAAATGACAATTGTAGTAAAAGGAAGAAGTCATGTGATGCACACATCAGCTCGTCTAAATTATATTAGAATGAGATTATTTTGTGTGTGTGTGTCTGTGTGTCTGTGTTTGCACATGTACATATTTTACATCCTTTAACACAAAATGTGTTTACTTTTTGCCCCTGCGTCATTTTAAATGCACAGTTCCTACATTGCTTCATTTTTACTTCCTTTTCCAAAAAAGGAAGTATTGTATTCGCGAAAAAATTTTCACTCGAAATTCGGCCTTAATTTCCATTTTGCTCACCCCCGAATGAACGTTGAGTTTATTTTCGACCCAACCAGACGTGGATATATGCCTAGAAACGTACAGACACCCGAAATATCCATTTTGATGACCTCCGAGTTAATTACAACAAATTTTCTCGTGACGTCCGTATGTAAGTATGTATGTGCGTATGTGTGTATGTATCTAGCATAACTCACAAAAACGGTATGTCCTAGAAAGTTGAAATTTGGCACGTAGACTCCTAGTGGGGTCTAGTTGTGCACCTTCTCTTTTGGTTGCATTCGGATGTACCTAAGGGGGTCTTTTGCCCCTTTTTGGGGGGAAATTATTGTTCATTTCGATGTAAACTCAAGTAGTGTTATAATTTGTCGGACACTTGGCGATAGATCGCCAGTCTTTTGGTCACCAAGTTTTGTCGCCAACTTGGCGACAAATTTGGCGATTTTTTTTTAAATTTATTTTTTATTTTGGCCACTGTTGGTGATATTTAGAGAGTAAACAATTGAATCACATTAAAATTGCCAGTAATGTGGAAATGACATTAAATTTGAGTAAAAGGAAGTCATGTGATGCACACATCAGCTCGTTTTAATGATGTGAACGCAATTTTTTCCATTTCTCCCGCTACTTATTTTGCAACATTTTAGAAAATTTTAGGCAATTTTTCCCTCCTTTTCCCTGCATTTCTCCTATGACAACTCTGATTGGGAGAAAATTGCACGGAACCTCTTCTCAAGTCTTATGTAAACTAACTCAATTTACCAATTTATACAACGAATTAATGGAAAAGAAAAACTTGAAACAGATGTAATCATTGACTGCAGCGCAAACTCATAAATGTGTGATGCAAATTATATTCAGAAAAATAAATAATATAATCAATGCCTAAGGAACAATAAGTTGGGGGTTAAATAATGCATTTCGACTATCATGCATAGTAATATTTCTACATTGGTATAATGTAACATATACATAGCGTTTATTAGGTTTACAATTTAATGAATTTTCTTCTTATGGGGAAATTCAAGTCATTTTCTAATCCGTTATCCAATTACCTCATGATTATTAATGTCGCAAAAACTACTGTAAATAATGGTGAGAAAAGAAGGAAAATATCATAATCAGAGATGAAAGTTCTTTTTAAAAAATTTAATATTTTTCTAAAACATTTTTTTTTCCAACTGCAAACGAAAATTTTTGAACAGCTGAAATTTTTTTAATTTTAATGAAAATATTGAATTACATCTGTGTCTAAAGTCATTGCCTTTCATCAGCGTTCCATTTACAAACTTAAGCAAGCTGAAAAAATTAATTAGATTTCTGCCACTATTGTTTAAAAAGGAAGCAAACTAATTGGATTCGCTTTCTTTTCTTTCATCTTTTTTGAATATGTTTTAAAGCAGCTAACACAAAGATTAAGATCGAATAAAATAAAAAGAAGAGATAATTTTAAAATACGCCATAAGCTAGAAAATGAAGCTATAACTTTTAAACGCAAAAATTTTCAAGCAAGAGGTTATATTATAATGGGAAGAGCAAGATCGGTAGGATAAAAAATTGAAGACACTCGCGATGTAGCGAACGGAGGATGTTGTCAAATGTTTCAGTTCTCGTAGCGCGATATTAAATTACCGTAATCTAATACTGCTGATGTCATATTATAGGACATTGTCTGCTCTTTCCAAATGTGCTTATTACTTCCTTTTATAAAAAAAAGGAAGTACTGTATTCGCGAAAAAAATTCACTCAAAAATCGACCTTAATTTCCATTTTGCTCACCCCCGAATGAATATTGAGTTTATTTTTTCCTTAAGTGCATATGTACCCAAGAACGTATAGACGCCAGAAATATCCATTTTGACGATTCCCGAGTTAATTCCAACTTTTCTCGTGACGTCTGTATGTGCGTATGTATGTGCGTATGCACGTATGTGTTTATGTATGTCGCATAACTGAAGAACGGTATGTCCTAGAAAGTTGAAATTTGGTACGTAAACCTCTAGTGGGGTCTAGTTGCGCACCTCCCCTTTTGGTTGCATTCGGGGGATTCCAAAAGGGACTTTTGCACCTTTTTGGGGGGAAATCATTGTTAATTTTCATGCAAACTCAAGTGGTGTTATAATTTGGCGACACTTGGCGACATATCGCCAGTTTTTTGTTCGCCAAATTTTGTTGCCAACTTGGCGACAA
Organism: Uloborus diversus; assembly: GCF_026930045.1. Lineage (NCBI taxonomy): Eukaryota > Metazoa > Arthropoda > Arachnida > Araneae > Uloboridae > Uloborus > Uloborus diversus. The sequence goes on from NC_072734.1 coordinate 182,841,732, forward strand.
ATTTTATCGATTTTATTTATTTATTTATTTATTTTTCAGTTTGACCACTGTTGATGATATTTAGAGACTTAATTATTGAATCACATTAAAATTGCCAATAATTGGGAAATGACATTAAATTGGCGTAAAAGGAAGTCATGTGATGCACACATCACCTCGTTTTTTTTGTGTAGCGCTTTTACTAGCTATACAAAGTGGATATTTTAAATCTAAAAACTGAAAAACTGTTGGAGATACAACCAGATTTACATGAAATACACCGCCAGCTCAGTCAATTCCAGCCGAGGACTGCAGTCATCAGCTCGGCATAGGAATTATTGACTGAGCTGGCGGTGTATTTCATGTATTTCTGCCTTAGCCCTGGCTATAGGACGGTAACTTACTGAATATACCTGCCTTGCCTGCAATATTTGAGTTGAACCGAACCATTGTTTCGGTCACTCGTCTGGTCAGTGCTAATTCTATATTAGCTACCAGTTTGTTTGGCGCTCTTGGCTTCCTTAAGAGGTTTTCCACCTCCAGTTCAGTCACTTTCTATGCCGGGCTGACGAGTGCTAATAAGCACGAAACTGCAGTCCTCGCCTGGAATTGACTGAGCTGGCGGTGTGTTTCACGTATTTCTGCCTTAGCCTTGGCTATAGGACGGTAACTTACAGAATATACCTGCCTTGCCTGCAATATTTGAGTTGAACCGAACCATTGTTTCGGTCACTCGTCTGGTCAGTGCTAATTCTATATTAGCTACCAGTTTTTTTGGCACTCTTGGCTTCCTTAAGAGGTTTTCCACCTCCAGCTCAGTCAATCCTATGCCGGGCTGATGAGTGCTAATAAGCACGAAACTGCAGTCTTCGGCTGGAATTGACTGAACTGGCGGTGTATTTCATGTATTTCTGTCTGACCCCTGTCTATAGGGCGGAAACTTACTAAACAACCAGATTATTTATGTGTATTCGTTTTGTTTACGTTAGCTATTTTATCACTTGCTTTAGTATTAATAAAGAACTAGCAGTTCCCGTTGGGTATTTACCGGGGTAGATAATTGAAATATCATTTGGTTCGCTTGCATATTTACAGGTGACAGAAATATTGTTTTTCTAGATCTCTACATATATTCGGTAGAATTGAAAATTTGTCACTTATGAATAACTGTTGCTGGGCGTCAAGTATTACGTCAGGAATTCTACTTTATTAAGAGAAAAACTTAAACGAAAAAACAATCATTAATGCATATGCTCTGTTGCGCTTGTCATTGATTTCGAAGTATTATTTTTCGGCCTCAACGTTTTCGAGATGTCTCTAAATTGTTGCCAAATGGTCACTACTCAGAATGTCTCTTCCGTCCCATTACTTCCACTATTTTCCCACCAATGAAGGTAGAAATATTTTCATCGGGCAAAAAATATTATAACTTTACGACTTGTGAATGTCAAAAACGTTTTTTTTTTCTTTTTTTATGTATTTATTTATTTATTTATTTATTTATTTTTTGAAATTTTATTCAATAGATCAGCAAACCCTCCATAAGATAGTCCAAAAACTGCTCTTTTTAAAAAAAATTCTGATTTTTAATGGTCTTATCCTCCTATTTGTTATATTTATGTAAAAAATAATTATTTTGAAGTTTAAGCTCATAATTTTAACTTTTAGCACATGATTTTAACTTTTTAGAGGTAGACCAATATCCTCAAAGTTTGGTAATATCTGATTTTTTGCAATAAATGCAAAGGAAAAGAAAAATGATAAGAAAGCAATCATGACTTTACTTCATTAAAATCGTAGGTAAATTGAAAATTATAATACAAAAATTATACATTTAAATCTTTATAGATGTGATTGTGCTAGTACCTACCACTTTACGTTTTGCTATAAGTAAGTGCAGTAATGTTTTTCGACAAACTGCAGTAATAATTCAAATGTATCTTCAATGTTTATTTTTTCATTTAAACATATTTATCATACAGATTATTTCCTTTCAGCAAGATTATCAACATCTGGTTTTCTTTAATAAACTTTAGTACTTTGCGACAATTCTCGCAAAACTCCCAGATTTTTCTGATCTCCCAAGTCTTGCATGATAAAATGTATCGGGTAAAATTATTTTTTCAGTTAGTGAAGCTGATCAAGTAGTTAGAAAGTCTTCAAATTTTCATGATATTATTGGGCATAATCTCAAGTACTTTGCAGCATTATTTGTTCACTCACTTTTTTTCAGCTTTACTAACTGTCTTCTATTGAAGTGTGTCACTTGATTGTTAAAAACAGACATGCAATTTCGCTTACTTCTTCATCAATATTTTTACATTGCAATTACGAAATCATTAAATTGAAATCATTACAAAGTACATTCTGGAAGTATAGAAGCTGTCACCAAAGGTTCTGAAAAAACAGGTTCATCCAATATCTACTACTGAAATGTTATTGAACTAGTTGTTAAACATTTATATTTTCACTTATTATTTTTTTTTAATTTTTTTTTAAATATTTTAATAGAACAAGATTTTTAACATCCATTTAGCATGGTGCATAGCTCTAGGTGCAATAAATATGTTCCAGACGAAGGGATTTTAAGCTGGACTATTAAAACCAGTTCAAGATATTATCGATACCTAATCATCTCTTGAGTAGGAGTCAGAGAAAAATTCATAACATATTGTATTCCATGATCCTTTACATCATCCACTTTTCCTTATTATTAAGTCTTGTAATGCATTTATTCTCATTAATGAACTCCACGTAGGCCTGGAATTTGTAGCAAAGAAATGCTTTTGGGCCAGAAGTGAACCCTATGCATTTATTAAAAATTACAACAATAATCAATTCTATAATGAGCTGTTGTCAATCCAGAATTTATTATTTCTTAATTTGCAACAGTAAAATAACAACAGTTTACAGAATACAGTCGAGTCTGTTAAAAATAGCTTAATGGAATAGGCAATTTGCCAGGAAAAATATTCTAATAAGCGGGATATTCCATTATTCGAGATAAAAATAACACACATCAACGGTGTTGTACATTGGAATAACTTAAAATTAAAGCTTAATGGAATAGGCAATTTGCCAGGAAAAATAATTCTAATAAGCGGGATATTCCATTATTCGAGATAAAAATAACACACATCAACGGTGTTGTACATTGGAATAACTTAAAATTAAAGCTTAATGGAATAGGCAATTTGCCATTAAAAATTATTCTAATAAGCGGGATATTCCATTATCCGAGATAAAAATAACACACATCAACGGTGTAGTACATTGGAATTTTATTACATTAAGCGGGATATTTTATCCGATATTTCATTAAGCGGGCTCGACTGTATGTTTACGTTTCGGCATCAAGTATAGACTGAGATCGGCTTCTTTCTTGCCTTATAGGACGTTTATAATTGCGTGTGATTAACCATTAAAAGTGAGAACTCTTTTTAACCACTTTTTTAAAACTGAATTATTTTTAACGCTATACATATCCGTGGGCACACGTAAAACGACTGACGGGTGCTATGGTGTAAACGGGCGTGGGGTTGGGGACCCCTTCCTTACAGCATTTGATGACAGCAGAGATGATTTTAAAAGGCAACTGGATAGTTTTAATGGGAAACCGACACAGAGCTATTTTAAAAGCTCTCTGTTTATGTCCGCAGTATTGTTTTTAAACTCGCGGCAATTTAAAACTTTTTATGAACTAAAAATTAACTAGTTAACTAAAAATAACAAATCTTTTGAGCAACTACTTTATAACAAAGGGTTTAATGTTATGGAAATTGTTAAATGAAACAAATAATTATAAAGAATTATTAAGATTTGTAATAATTATTTTTTAGGTTTTCATTTAACTGTTAATCAATGAACAGAGGAAATAATTTGAAACAGTAAAAAATTAATGTAAGAGATGCAAATCTAAATTAATAGCAAAAGTTTTCTTCTGCTACAATAGCGTATTCTTCTGGAAAATAGTAAGATAATTGTCAATGAGTTATATAATGCAGTTAAAAAAAAAACAGACTTTTAAAGTTTTTAAAAAGCTTGAAATACAGGGTGTTTCTAAAATAAAAATGCCGAAAACGTGTTTTTTTTTTAATTTAAATTTCAATTCAATACAACGGTTTAGTTATAAGAAAATATACTACTTGATAATTAACTAAAAACCAACACCAAAGCGTAAACTATGTGACATTTAAGCGAAAGACAAAGGGGACATTTGTTCTTTGAATTATCTTAAATTAAAAATGGTTTTATAAATTGAAAAGAAATATTTACCATTTAAATTAGCATTAGCAATAATAAACCATACCTATTAATAAATCAATAATAAACCCAATTAAAGAACTTATGTTTATGTATAATTCAAAAAATATTTCGTTCAATGTAAAAGACTAAGACAGAGGGAAAAAAGCATTTTTTTTTTTTTTTTTTGGTTCCTGAACCAAGCAGAAGCCTAGTAAATTGTTAAATTAGTTTCTAAATTAAAAAAGCAAAATACATATATATTTTTGAAATTTAACGTTTTTGAAATATCATGGCAAGTGCCTTTATTAGGCATTCTTCATTTTGATGCTTTACTAAACATAAATAAACCTTTAAAATTGACAAAACAAAAAACAAACGACTTGCATTTTGAAGTGAATATAATTCAATTTATTCATTTTTCAATATACAGAAGAACTCATATCCCAGTGGAATGAAGTTCATTTTAAAAATAGTTTAAAAAAACGAAGTAGCGAAAAGACGTAACCATAACAACAAAACAAAATTTAAGTTTACTTAAGAAAACGGATTCCATTCATCATTGATTTTCAATTTTTTTTCTCGACCTCAATTATTTAGAATCGTTTGGCTTGATTGAGGTTAGCCTGGAATCCCGGTTTTCTAAAAACGATTCTTAAAACTCTCCTAATGCTATTAGTAACGTCGACCAATATTCATCTTCCAATCTTCATCAATAGTCCAAGAAATCAAATGACCTGAAATTTAAAAACGTGCATGAAATATTTCTCTCCCATGTTGTCAAATGATCTGAAAAAATGAGCTTAAAATTGGAATATAAAAAGAAAAAAATCAAATTTAAAAAAAATGACGGAACATTCTTGTCAATAAGCTCGTAGCAGACAGACATCCTGACATCCATGCAGACAAACTTTTGATTTATTATTAATAGGGATTCCAAAACACCTTGTATATGTGCACATGTATGCCCTTATCATGCATATGCTTTCTTACATTTACAGCATTCATATCAGTAACATTAATTACCTCTGAATTACAAACAATAATAATATTATAAGAAGAAAATGGAGTAAATGAATTAAAACGTTTTTTAATCATTGTTTTTGAATAGATTGCATAGAAAAACAATTTTTCCTAGTTTATTGTATTTTTCAACAAAGCGAGTTTTTGAATCAAATATTTATTTTGAAAACAAAGGCATTTTTATTGAATATTAATTAGAATGTCTGCTAATTATTTTCTTTCATTTTTCTAGATTTTTTTTAAATTAATATTAATATTTCTTTTTTTATTAAGCTTCAAATAAAACTCACTGAAACCTTTTAAAAAGGAAAGGAAACATTAATTTGTCAAGACGGTTTTCATTATACAACAAAAAATGTAATTAATTTTAACGTTCCAATTCAAAAAGGAAGAGCGCAATGATCGAGTTTAACAAAAGCACTCTTTTTTAAATCGAAATTCGCGTACAATACTTATTGAAGTGGATTCTAATTATACGTTTTAAGAGGATGAATGCTTTAATATGTTCAGTAAAAAACATTATCTGTAAGTCATACTAAGCCATTTTTTTGTCTTCGATACTCATATTAAGAATTAATTCAGTAAGAATTAATTTTTCAAATTTTTAATTTAACTTTCTTCTGCTATGATTTCTAGCGTTGTTTTTTTAATTATTACATTTGTACTCCTTTAAAAAGGCATTATTTTTAGATTCATTTGCGTAACAAGACTATTTAATAACTCGAAAAATAGCTAATACTAGCTTCATCGCCGGCATTGCATGGTCTGCCTCAAAAATAAGTTATGTCAAGAGACGAGTGTTCAACAATCGGGCTTAAAAAAAATAATAAAAATTCAGTAAAATTTTGCGGCACATTGTGGAAAAGTAACCAACAAGTAAACAATTTTAAATCCTCCGATTTCAGGAAAAGCCTTTGAAACAAAAACCAGAATTTTACTTGTTTACATTAGAGAAAAAAATGGCAACAGATATTTCATCTCGATGATTTTCGTCTCAATTTTCTAACACTATAAATTTTAATAAAAGCATTGTTAAGGAAAATTGAGGTGAAGCACTGAATAATAACTTGAATGGATGTTTGAATGGATGAAAACCTTCAAAAATTAGGGATTTCATGTCAAAGCTCAAAGTATCGTAATTAATAGTTTTTTCTTGATATATCCGCTAATTATTATCGGATGATTATGTTAAAGAACCAAACATAAAGACGACAAAATTACGAATCTATCGATACCTGGTTCAATGGTCAGTTCACTGGCGTACGGGAGAAGTAACTCGGACATAGATACCTACATAGATACATACGCTCAGTATTTAATGATATAAAATAATCAAAATCGTGTTGCAGATTTTGACATTATAAAATAAAGAAACCGTGAGAAAATTCATTAAATATTGGAGAAACGCATACAAAAGTAGTGACATATGTTTTGAGAAAACACTGACGTATTGAAAAGCACTATTGTTCCGGCTTATAAAATAATGTTGTTTTATTTTCAATTCTTAAGAGAATAAATGCTTTTATTCTACATCATCCATTCTATACAAAATATATGAATATAGACATCAGATACAGAAGCTTCTGAATATATATAAAACAGGAAGCTTCTGAATTCTTCACCATGATGTTACATTTTCAAGTTTGTTTGTCTGGCATGTTTGGGCGTTGACTCATTTCTATTTAAAACGCACAAAGATTGAAGAATTTTCACTATTACGCGACGATATATTTTTGTATTGGAGGTATTGTATTTGCGAAAAGAATTTCACTCAAAAATCGACCTTAATTTCCATTTTACTCACCCGCGAATGAATGGTGAGTTTTTTTTTCGATTCGACCACACGTGGATAAGTGCCTAAGAAGGTATAGACAGGCGAAATATCCATTTTGACGATTCTCGAGTTAATTACAACGAGTTGTCTCGTGACGTCTGTACGTACATATGTGCGGATGTGCGTATGTGCGTCGCATAACTCAAGAACGGTATGTCCTAGAAAGTTGAAATTTCGTAGACTCCTAGTGGGGTCTAGTTGTGCACATCCTCTTTTGGTTGCATTCGGGTGTTTCTAAAAGGGTATTTTGTCACTTTATGGGGGGGGGGGGGGGGGGGAAATTGTTAGTTTCGATGTAAACTCAAGTGGTGAATTTGGCAGACACTTGGCGATATTCTATTTCTATTTCTATTCAAGAGTCACAACTGACTACAACTGTATTTATGTCGAGGTCTGCATACTAGTGCCTTGCCTCCATTATTTTATATACCGATAGATGGCAGCACCATCACCGGATCGAACAGTTAATGAGAATTTAGAACTAGTCCAAGAGCTAATAGCTACCTGGAACTAGCACCCCCAGAGGTATCGTTTCACTTGGAGGACATTGAGACCACGAGCATATTTAACGTCGCCCAGTCCCCTTTAATGACGACGGTGGGTCTTCGACCAGCGGGGATCGAACCCGAGCCCCTCCGGCCCCGAGTCCAATGCCCTACCGATCAGGCTACCACGGCCCACTTGGCGATATATCACCAGTATTTTGGTCACCAAGTTTTGTTGCCAACTTGGCGACAAATTTGGCGATTTTTTTTTTTTTTAAATATTGTTTCAATTTGGCCACTGTTGATGATATTTAGAGAGTAAACTATTGAATCACATTAAAAATGCCAATAATGAGGAAATGACATTAAATTAGAGTAAAAGGAAGTCATGTCATGCACACATCAGCTCGTTTTAATATTAAAATTAAGTTCTAGATACCTATTTGGTCCTCGTATTGATACGCTTTGTTCTTCTTTTTCTTCTTTCTATGTTTACGGAGTTCTTATAGAGGGGTCAAGAAGCAATAATATATTTATATCTCAAATCAATTCTGAGCATTCTCCAACAGTTACTCCTGAAGCACCAAAAAATAATAATAATAATAATAATAATAACCTCTTCATAGATACAGAAGGTGCCAAATTATTATACTTAAACAAACATTTCTGTATTTATTGCTCTTTATTGTTGTTACGTAGTTTTAATATTTGAACACATTTTAAAGTTTATTTAAAATATCAATTAATCATAGTAAACGTCAAATATCTTCTGACCGTTACTATAAATGAGAAAAAAAAATGTTTAGTAACCTCGCGCTATCACGGCTTAGTTGCGGCGTGGTATGCTTTCAGTGCATGACATGGTTATTTTAGTTATCTAGTATTATGTATAAAATCGTTCATTTTTTGCGAAAATCACACTCACAAGAAGAAGCTTTCAACTTAACATTGTAACGGACACTGACACTGACGTCTGTCCCATTTCAAATAATTATAATTAAAAAAATAATAAAATGCTTCCAGAATAAAATTTAAAATTTTAGATAAACTTTTAAATGTGTTCAAATAAAAAAAAACTATGTAACAAAAAAAAAACAGAGAAGTTTGCTGGAGCATAATAGTTTGGCCACAATCTGTAGGTAATATTTTAATCATGATTGTGTGTTTGAATTGTTGCAGTGCTCTGAAAACCTGTGCAAGTTAAAATAAATTTATGTCTTTAGCTAAGTACGTGGGGGTTTCAAAAAGTAACGTAACAAGCTTCTATAGCGAAAACATATTCAGGAATAACAAATATAAATAAATTGCAAGGAAGTAAAGGCACGGATTACGTCTCTTCATAGTCTATAGCCTTTTCGGGTCATTTGTTCCAGTGGTACATCAAACTATCGAAGCCGTCATTGAATAAATCATCGTCAAGAATGAAACATCATTGAGGCTAAAGCCCTAAATCGTAGCATAGGTAGCGACACGTGTGCCATCTTGGGGCTGAACTTCGATTTCTTCCGATAAGTAATATGATAAAGCAGCGTGATTTGCTTCTTGATTGAGGTTCTCTTTTATTAACTCCAAGTTAATCTACGATCAAGAGGCACTACAATCAAGAAGTAGAACAGGTTAGTCCATCATAATATTGTCCAACCATGGTTTTATATGGAATTGATATGCATCCAGTTAAGACAAGTCTATCCGAATAAGGGGGGAAATTTAAAAACTTGATGTGAGCGTGTTCCGCTCATTTGAATGAGACTCTGCTTAGGTTAAAGGCTAACATAGATCTGCAAAAGCTGACATCCCTAAAAACTTATAGACGCGTCCATTTCCGCCTGTAAACCGGATATTGACCTTTCCATACAATTCGTGATCAGACAGTTCTCAAAAAAAGAAAGCAAGTTTAGCCTTTAGACGTGTCGCTGCTCGACATGTCCGCCATCTTGGGGCTAAACTCCGATTTCTTCCTATGAGCACTATAATGAAGGAGCTTGATTTGCTTCTTGATTGTGTTGTCTTATAAGCTCCAAGTTAATCTACGATCAAGAGGCAAGACAATCAAGAAGCAAAACAATCCTGTTCATCATAGCAAATATACGAAGAAAGCGTATTTAGCCCCAAGATGGCGGACATGTCGCGACTCAAGTTTTGATCTAGGGCCTTAATAAAGGCGGCTTGCTGAATCGCAACATCGGGTCAGAAATTTTTAACTTCAAATTGTTTCGTTAAAAAGTCTGGATTGTAATTAGGGTGTTCCAATTATTACCAACGCAAAAACCTTATCACATTTGTTGGTCCAGTGGTGGACCATGTTTCCGTCAACGATGTCCTCATCAAACTGGCATTTTGTCCCGTTAGTTTATACCCTGCTCTGTCCACTGGTACCGTTTGAAAGCTCATCTTCGTTATCTTCAGTGTTATTTTTATTTATACACAGAACTCGTCAGAGCTCTTTGTTTCCTCACTTTTTGAAACCCCTAAGTGTATTATCATGTGTTTACGATTTCACATTGAACCAAATTACATTTAAAAGTACAAACTGCCGAAAAATGGCTGGACATATTTATCCAAGTTCCGAGCTTTCCTAAAGAAAATAATGCTGCTTCTGCTGTAGATTTTTTTCTAAATTAATTAGTTTTAGCTTTAAAGAAAAGCAAATTTTCTTTCAGTGTCTTAAAATAGTCAGACGACAAATTCCGCCATTCATAATTCAAAAGACAAATTGCCCTTTCTTTTCGGTAGGAAGCATTTTAAAGCCACAATTCTTTTAATTGCAGCGTTTAAGGAATAAATTCATAATATCTGTTAACTTGGTACTTTTTACTGCAATTCTTATACATACATATGTACAGTGGACATCGTTACACCTGATTCCATTTATATTGGTACATTTTTCTACAAAACGGATACTTTTTGAACTACACAACAAGAAAACAAAAAATAAAAAAATAAATAAATAAAATAAATAACAGTTGAAATTACTGTTTTTTTTTTTTTGGAAATTTCATCGGCTAAAAAAATTGTTTTGGCAACTTAAACTACGATATCAATCAATATGCTACTAGCTTTCCTATCATATTAAAAAGATTGTTTCGCTAAATAACTACATTTTTTTGTTCTTTTTTCGCATTTTCTTATTCAGTCAAAATTGCTATTTTAATATTCTTAAAAATCAATTTCACAGATTTCATACACTACATTTTTCTTAAAAATTAAACAGCAACACATATTTTCTATTCAAGCAAAACATATTTTGCACACATCGAAAAAGACAAATCTATGACGAAGCTTGCTCTTACGGAAATCAATGTCAAACTATTGACTTTCTTCGAAAGAAACTATTCTCATTCTACATTTCAACACTTCCTAGCTCTAAGGTTATTGAATATCGAAAGTCGTGTAAAATGTTTTGGTTTGCTTGAACTTTTTTTTTTTACTTGGTCCTATTATAAGTTAAGCTAGTTTGCTATGCAAAGAGTTTAAAAAAAAAAAAAAAAATCGATTTACAGCTATGATTCTGTCTTTGTAAATCGCCAAGATGATGACGTCATTTGTGAGAATATTTATTAGTTTTGCGGTATATCTGAACATTGATTAGGAGATTATTGATTTGTTTTTTTCACATGAAATCGAAAATCATTGACGCAGTAAGGTTTTGGCAACATAGATCATCAGATTATCAGACTGCCTTGATTGCCTTAGGGTCAGACTTACGTCAGTTCGAATAATGGCGATGTTCAAGTTATTACTGCATTGCATGTAGACTTTTGCTACATTAAACCACATTACCGTAATGCTACTTTTAAAAAAATAATAATTTACCACTGTTCCGGAAGGACGCGCGGGGGTCGTAGATCCAGTCTTCATTAAGGTTGACTAGAGGACGTTAAATATGCTCGAAGTCACAAATTCCTCCAAGTAAAACGATACCTCTGGGGTGCTAAACCAGGAGCTGTTCGTCTTATGGTTTGGTTCTAAATTATCGAACTGTCCATAAATGGTGCTTCCATCTATCTTTTGTTGACTGGTCGTACCTCTCTGCCTCAATTTGAGTAGTTTAACTACTCTGGCTCGGGTTCCTGAGTGGCATCAAAAACAAAAAGATATATTAATGTATTTTATAATGCAACTTACTTTTTTCTTTTGACGCAAAGTGTATACCTTCTTTTAAGTGGAAATCAACACGTTGCCTCTTTTTACTTGCAAAGTGCTAGGTTTTAAAAATGAACGCTTAAAAGAAGTTTTTTAAATAAATATTGTGATAAAATGATGATAAAATGTGTTATGTTTGAAAGTGAAAAAAAATGACTAGACAAATAAATGAATACCTAAATTAATAAATTACTTAATGGTAAAATGCACGTGTGAGTGACTAACTGAATGATGCATAATTTAAGTGAATGGATAAATTACAGAGTATGTAAGTATAACTTAATAAATACAGAAACTAATGTATATGTAGGGGGAAAGGAGGCACATGCGAATATTTTTTTTTTCATTTCTTAATTTCTTTAAAAAATAACATCGTTTTCTTAGAGTAAAGGTGTCCCTATGATTGAATAATCTTTTCTATGTGCCCTGGAATTTTTTCAGACTTTTAAAAAGCATATTTCATAACTTTATGGAATTTTTAAAAAGCTTACAACTACAATTAATTTTAAATTGGGAGAAACACTTTGGACAATAGTAACATAAACGCAAAGGTAACATTGGCCCAAATAAAAAAAATAATGAAAATATTAATAATGGTTAGAAACAAAGCGATCACTGCTCAAAAATTTAATTTAGAGAACTTTAGATGTGTAAATTAAGTTTTCACAGCTTGGAACTATGAGTAGTAACAAAATTATTGAGAAAATAATGATATAAGTTTCAAAATGTGGGCCAAAGTATCCCGCTTTACGATACAGTAAGCAATGAAATTAAAATGTGGAAATCTTGATAGGCAGCAACTTAGCAACTACTGTAAAAATAACGCATTTTTTCTGGAAAAAAATAATGAATTTATCAAGGAAATCTATAATACATTTAAATAATCAAAAAGCGTCTGATTTTTCCTAACTTGGTAAATGGTTCACATTCCTTTTAATTTTAAAAAAGATTCAAATACAAGGCTTTCCAAAAATACCGATTCATTTTCATGGTAACACTCACGTATTGATTTATTTCACAAATGTTTGGAGAAATGTTCTGCTTAGAAGAAACGTAGCCATTATTTCTGGGAAACTGGATGGAAATATATACGAAGTGGTGAACGAATTGTCCCACAGTTTTCTTTTTGACACCATTGCAAATAGGGAGTTTTTTTACCCCGGATCTAACTTGACCTAAGGTCGAAGATTTAATCATCATCTCAATTTGGGGAAACGTTGCAATAGAATTAACCTAAAGTTCAAAAATGTTTTCTCCATTGTAGTTATAACCGTTTTATTTTGTGCTTTCATGGTAACGCCAAATAATTCCTACGTTTCTTTCTTTCTTTCAAAATTTCATTTCTTTAACGCATTTTATTTTGTAGCTAACCCAAACCCTGCTATGTCAATTATAATGAGGGGAGGGGGTGCTTATAAGGAAAATGTGAATATCTCTTTTTATTTCAAATTGAGAGGTAAAAATTTTCATTAGCTCTATGAGCTTCTTATTTATTTTCATAGCACAAGTAGAACCGTGCGGTTACAGCTAGTTAAGTATAACCAAACATTTAGCGGTCAGTCAAGATATCCATTTCAGCGCAATTCCAAAAATTTTAAATAAACTAGAAAAAGCTGTTTGGATTTTTGAATGAGGTATTACAATTCCCCTTCTGAAACAAAAAATATCATATAAGTGTGCAAATGAATATATATATATATATATATATATATATATATATATATATATATATATATATATATATATATATATATATATATATATATATATATATATATATATATATATATATATATATATATATATATATATATATATATATATATATATTTATTTATTTATTTATTTATTTATTTATAACTATAATATGCCTGTCTAAAAACCAATGTTTAAGTATATATTTCGAAATATTAAGTCTATGGCCTTGCTCTTTCTTATACAAAACATCTCAACATACACATTCACGTTTTACTGTGGTAAACTTTCTTCGATATCATTCACCAACAATCGTTTCTCTGATGAAAGCGAAAACACTATTTTCCTTGGGTTCTTTAGAATTCCTCAATAATTGAAGTCCCCGATCAATAAGTAGAACAACTTGTCGGTCTTCTTTATATTGTCTTTATTCCCACGCGTTAATAGCAGCTGTGCAGAGAAAATGTTACAAAGCGTTTTTCACATGTTTTGTGTTTCCGGCAGTAACCCACTTTAACGTGTGTGTTGGTTACTTTGCACTTATTTTTTCTCAAAAACCAGCAGTTTTAATAGTATTTGAAATTTTTAAAAGTTGTTTTCATCACTGCTATTCCCATATTTAAGAATTTGAAAGCTCTTTAAATGCTGATATATATTAAGATATCTTTTTCAGCGCAATTCCAAAAAATTGAAATGAACTAGAAAACGCTGTTTAGATTTTTGAATGAGGTATTACAAGTCCTCTTTTGAAAAAAAACTATCATATTTGCGCTTGCGTAACTAAGGACAATTGTAACGATATCAAATCTGTATATGTGATAATTTTGAGTTATGTCTTAAAAAAATGTGTTCTTACTTCTTTATTTACATTTGTGTGCATTGCATTTTAATAACTTTTCCAGCAGTTTTATGCATTTTTACGCGTAAATCGTAATTCACAATTGTGAACGAATTTTGTGGGATAACTAGAGATGATGAAAGATAATGTAGGTAAAACCTGATATATTTGCAAAATTTAAATGTTGACTTTTATAATATGTGTAACGTATGTTACAGAACCACGATAAAATTTAATGCATATTTTTGATGCATATTCCTGATCAAATAATGATTTCAAAACCTCACTTTTTTCATATTAAAAAAAAATAAAAAACTTTTTTTTTCGAATTTGTATCAGTTCGACATGAATTCTCAAACAATAGTCCGCCATACCAGCAGCAGTTCGCAGAAGCTACATTTTGTCGGTTGTTAGAGATGTTACGCCCACGTGTGCTCGCCCACGATGCTAAAAAAAAAATCTCATTCAAAAAATAAGAAAAGAATGACGTTTTTTGCATGAATTTTGTGATATTAGGTTACTGTGACTAGGAGCTGTTCTCGCCGCTATTTTTTCACCGATTTTCAGAGAAAGTGATAGCGTTGATTGGATCAATTTGATACTTGCAATAAGCTAACTCCCAAGTTTTAGGGTTTTTTTTTTTTTCTCCTTTTTCCAGAAATGATTAAAAATGCTCCCCTTCCACCCAAAAATTCAAAGAAAGGACATTTATCTTGAAATAATGGAAAGAGGGTATTTCGGAGAATATGTCTATACTTCTGCTGTATTTTGTCAATCAGATTTTCATCATCTAATTCGGAAGAAACCTTTAATTCTTTATGAAACTCTTCTCTGAAAAACATATGCGAACTTCCTTGCCTAGTTTATTTCGTCAGTATAATAGTATATTTTCAGGTTTCTTTCTTCTTATTCTTTTTTTTTTTTAACTTTTTTTTTCGCGAAAAATAAATATGTAAGTTTTTGACTCCCGGACCGCTGTGGGAAAATTTTCTCTTTCTTAATAAATAAAAAAATAACATAATAATTCAATGCATATATAAATAGAAATTTTTATTTGGTATTAAAAATCTGTCACAAAATATATTAATATAAACATTGTGGATATCTTGTTGTTGTATTAACTATCTATAAGTAAGTAAGTCTTTGAGAAAAATCACAGACAATTTTGAAAATAATAAAGTAGTATCTAGCTTTATTTCAATATAATTACTTACAAACCCTATACGCCAGTTAAAAACAAACCATAAAATTTGCTTAGTTGCACAAAAACGATTATTTTTAGAATAACTCTCAAGCAAACAAAATAAAAAATTCAACCTCCCGCGTTTGTATTTCAATGAAACATCAGTCTGTTACTACCCATTAAGACTTAATTGTGAGCATGTGCGTAAGCAAGAATTAAAGCTCATGTATTAACTTAGCCCTGTACCAACTGAACCTGGTCTCCATTCTTGTATGTTTTTTGATAATGTGACACTTAAAATTAGAAATAACTTCAGAAAGCAGAAATTGCAGATTACTGCAGACACGTGTTTCGGCGATACAAGGAACGCCTTTTTTCAGTACACAAGAAATAAGTTTTTGGATAAAAAGGCATTCACCCGATAGTTTTTGTCTTTTCATACATTAGCTCTTTTTTTCTTTGCATTGAAAAAGGCGTTCCTTGTAACGTCGAAACAAGTGTCTACAGTGATCTGCACTTCCTGATATTGTTATTTCTTATTTTACTTTTTATGCAAAAGGTATTTATTTAACTTAATGTGACAATACTTTTTACTTCCTTTTACAAAAAAGGAAGTATTGTATTCGCGAAAAAAATTTCACTCAAAAATAGGCTTTAATTGCCATTTTTCTCACCCCGAATGAATGTAGGGTTTTTTTTCGACCCGACCACACGTGAATATATGCCTATTAACATACAGACACTCGAAATATCCACTTTGACGACCCCCGAGTTAATTACAACGAATTTTCTCGTGACGTCTGTATGTACGTATGTATATGCGTATGTGTGTATGTATCTCGCATAACTCAAAAACGGTATGCCCTAGAAAGTTGAAATTTCGTACATATATATTTCGTACTGTTACAATTTGTCGGAGACTTGGCGATGTATCACCAGGCTTTTGGTCGCCAAGTTTTGTAGCCAACTTGGCGACAAATTTGGCGATTTTTTTTTTAAAATTCGGTTTCAATTTGTCCACTGTTGGTGATATTTAGAGAGTAAACAATTGAATCACATTAAAATTGCTAATAATAGGGAAATGACATTAAATTGGAGTAAAAGGAAGTCATGTGATGCACACATCAGCTCGTTTCATATGAGTTTTATCTTAAAAAACTAATAAAAGGGAAATGACATTAAATTGGAGTAAAAGGAAGTCATGTGATGCACACATCAGCTCGTTTCATATGAGTTTTATCTTAAAAAACTAATAAAAGGGAAATGACATTAAATTGGAGTAAAAGGAAGTCATGTGATGCACACATCAGCTCGTTTCATATGAGTTTTATCTTAAAAAACTAATAAAAGGGAAATGACATTAAATTGGAGTAAAAGGAAGTCATGTGATGCACACATCAGCTCGTTTCATATGAGTTTTATCTTAAAAAACTAATAAAAGGGAAATGACATTAAATTGGAGTAAAAGGAAGTCATGTGATGCACACATCAGCTCCTTTCATATGAGTTTTATCTTAAAAAACTAATAAAAGGGAAATGACATTAAATTGGAGTAAAAGGAAGTCATGTGATGCACACATCAGCTCGTTTCATATGAGTTTTATCTTAAAAAACTAATAAAAGGGAAATGACATTAAATTGGAGTAAAAGGAAGTCATGTGATGCACACATCAGCTCGTTTCATATGAGTTTTATCTTAAAAAACTAATAAAAGGGAAATGACATTAAATTGGAGTAAAAGGAAGTCATGTGATGCACACATCAGCTCGTTTCATATGAGTTTTATCTTAAAAAACTAATAAAAGGGAAATGACATTAAATTGGAGTAAAAGGAAGTCATGTGATGCACACATCAGCTCGTTTCATATGAGTTTTATCTTAAAAAACTAATAAAAAATGAGAGCTTATAAAGAAGCTAACTAGTCTAGTAAAATACATCTCGTTACTTTTCAAGTATTTAATGTAAAAAGAATCCCACTGTTTTTTTTATATTATTAGTTTTATTATTTGGAGAAATAAAACACCACTGCATACCTTTAAGAGCATATATTCTGATTCAATAATAAAGTTGGTTTCCAAACCCGTTGGTCTTATCAATAAAATCTTCTTTTCACCTTTTCAAAGTAATATTTTCGGAAGTCAATTTAAAAGTTATCATCTTTTATCTTTCTCCATTTTCAAACTTCCAAACCAAGAGAATAAAAAAAACCCAGACAGGGTGTAAGAAAGAATAAATTGAAAAAATGATTTAATTTATGAGATGGATTTTCAGACCTAAAGATAAATCACTTCACATGATGATACATGTTTCATAAAAACTTCACACTGAGAAAAAAAAAATGTTTTCCTTTTGAAATTGACTTTATCATTGAATCAGGATTTGAAATCTTTTTATTTGACACGCAGTAAAATGGGATTAGCTCAATTGAAATGTGCATTAGCTGGAAGGATGATGAGATATGTGCGAAAATATGAAATATTTGCGGAAGACATTTGTTATTTAGAAAATATTTCAATGAGAGTTTTTTACAGGGATGTGGAGTCGGATTCAGAGTCCAAGAGTCGGAGTCAAACTTTATTTTAGGGCTTAGAAGTAGGAGTCTATACTTTCTGGAGTCGGTCATTTTCCACAGCCCTGGGTATTAATAGAACTGCACTGTTTAATGATGCATGTTCACACACTGCTGTTTACCTGCACGGCTAGTAAACAGCAGTATCTGCAGAAATTAGTTTTCGAAATGTTTTTAGAAATGTGTAGTGGAATCAATACTAACAAGAGGGAAATGTTGGAATTAGACGTTTTTTATTTCGTCTCTTTTGTTTCAGCGGGAGCCAAATAAGCGATCTCTGTGACGCGCGTAGCGCCTAGACCGTTAGGCCGATTTTCATGAAATTTGGCACAGAATTAGTTTATAGCATGGGGTTGGACACCTTGAAGTGACTTTTCGAAAATTCGATTTTTTTTTTCTTTTTCTATTCCAAATAACTCTAGAGAAGTCGCGCTTCGGTCGATTCCCCACCCGTTGTCAGATATTCCGCTCTATCCCACCACCCCTTATTCTAATAATGGATCCATCTGTGTAGCTGATGGTGAGACTCTCCCCAGCCCACACACTTAGTTCTGAGAATTATCTTTGGTATTTTAAACGTTGCATAGCATTTGGAAATGTATGTTGGTCATTTAGACCAATAGCGCTCCATCCTAGTCAGGTGTCATTTTCTCCCCAGCACTTCCTTTCTTCTGCTTTCGTCTCACGGATCGCTACGGCGGGGAAAAGACCGAAGCGCGAGCACTAGCGTAACAAAAGGAAACGCGATTTAACTAGGGTTAATAGTATCTGCAGAACGGAGTTTTCGAGGTATTTGTAGAATTGTGTAATGAATTCAATACTAACAATAGGAAATTGTTGGAATTAGACTTTTTTTTTGCCTATTTTGTTTCAGCGGATGCCAAATAAGTGAATAACAGTAATCATTATTATTATAAGTCGTTGGTTTCAAGCTTACACTGAATTATCTGAGTTAAAAAATGATTGTTATTGTGCAACTTTGGAATAAGTTCTAGAATAGACTTTCTTAAAGTGATTAAGAAAAACTCTTGGCATTTGCCTGAAACTGAATCTGCGCGCATTTATAAGCCTCTTAAAAAGTTTCATTATAATACTTTATTCCATTACTCTTTATTCTAATGTCTTACAACGATTTTGACTTTATTCCTTAGTATAATGTCTCACAAGGCAGTAGTTCAGTCAAGCAAACACAAGCACACGCATGCGCATCAATAAGATAAAAACACATATTATATTTAAAGACATGTGTTAACAGTAAGTTCGAATTAATCATTTGATTCAATAACTCAGAAATTACCAAGAATCATAAATGAGCGTCATTTTTAGTTTTCTGGAATCCTTAAAGAAGAAACGGTGTTTAGGATTGCCGAATTACACAACATTTTCGTAAAGGGGCGAAACCATTGTAGTAATTATCACACTAAATGTTGAAAAATTTATCTTTGTACTCAAAACATTTATTTGCTTTTGCATCTATCCTATGATGCTTTCCTTTCTTCTTAATTTGAACAATGGTATGAAAATACAGCTCACATATTGAAACATTCATCTTTTATCTAAATAGGTGAAAAAACAACGTAAATAAAGCACAAATATTTTAGAAAATATTTGTGCTTTATTTACGTTGTTTTTTCACCTTAATCATATTCTAGCACAATGTTTATATGATAATTTAGCATTTTATCTAAATAGTTTTACTATATAAATGTCTAGTACAACGTAAAAATACTGGATATTAATGATACGTGGCATAAATAAACATAATTCTGCTGATAGTATAAGACAGAACACATTTGAAAAAAAAAACATGCTTTACAGTAAACACAAGTTTTGTGTCTGATTTTTCTTAACCATCTAATTTAAAACTTAAATGCATTCACGAACATAAACATTTGCACCTTACTCATGCTGCTTATTTCTGCAAAATTTATTCAGCTCTGACGGAAAAAAAAGCTGAAAGGTAAAATAAACGAATGTAAAAAAAAGGTTTTCTTATCCTGCATTTTATATTAATCATGAATATTAATTTTTATGAGGATTAAGTTTGAGAAAATATGTAGGGGAAATGAAAACATAAATTTATACTGGTAACAAATTACTAAACTTTCTACAATATTGGATTATGCACATAATTTAAAGTTAATTACGCTTTTTTTAAAGCAATATTTTACAAAGACAGTAATCAACATCCATTAGCCCTAATAGAGTAACCGTATATTATGTTAATTATGGAGCATTAGCTTTATTATTACTTCGAAGTTTAATCTTCTCAAAAACAAACAGTTATTTGCTTCAGTTTTCTCAGTCTATCTATTCCTTTATTGTTAATATAATTTACGTATGTGCTTCTATCAAGCATTTTAGTTATAGTATAAACATGAAAATTATATTCCGATTCACATTTACACATCTGTCAAAATTATTATAAAAACCTTTATCCTGCCATTAGACTTAATTTGACATGGGATTAAGTAATTTTTTTTCTTAACTCACACGCAGGTTCAGAAATGGGAAAAATGAGCATGGGGTCAGCAGTTTGCCTTGGCCCGGAAACAGCGCCGATCTACGTAAACAATTATCAGATTCCTGCTGTTAAATGTTTATTTCATAAGTTTTGCAGAGTTTCACTTACATTCATCGTTAGTCGGTCGTCCAAAACTTCTCACATAATTCCATTTTTGTAAAAGGAAGTAAAAAGGGAGAAAAAGAAATTGTTAAGAACCCTTCTCCCCCCCCCTAAAAAGACAGACACGGAGCTGTCACCATGACACCCATTTCAAGCTAGGTTGCTTCCCAACCCCTCCCCTGTTCAAGTTCTAAATCCGCCCCTATGTCTGACTTTTTTTTTCCAGTATAGCTCAACAACAAAAATATTACATGCAAATAACAAACTAAATTGAAAATTAACCGAAAAGAATATGAAATAAACTATCAAGTAAGAAAAAATAATAAAATTAACAACATTTAATTTAAACTTTCATGTGAAAGATAGGAAATGCTAAAAGTTACAAGTGCATAATACAGAGACTTCAATTTTAAATCACAGCAACAGTTAAATAACACGACAAATAAGTAAAGAAGTACTGGAATGAAAAAATATAAATTTTCGTGACATTATCTGAATTTCAAGAGTTACATTAGTAATGTAGAAAGTCGAATACAATTAAAGTTTTAACTTAAACTACTTTGTCAATAACATGACAAACGGTCTTAAACAGCTTAAATTAAATTAGTTAAACGTTTAAGTTAAACGGTTTAAGTTAAAAGCAATTGTCACATTCGATAAAATTATTGCTGCAAAATATTATAACTTCAACACTTTTGAGGGAATCTGTTATAATGAATATGCTTATATAACGCAGATACGAATTTAGTTTTTATCTTAAAATTTTGAATAAATATTTTTCTAAAATTCAATGAAACGAAAATCAATAATAATAAAAAATAATACCCGACAAACTGATTTTGAGGAAAGTTATAATTTAGTCTAACAAAAATAAAAGTATATAAGGTAAATAAATACCTTTCTGCTGAAAAGTAAAGTAAGAAATAAGGACGTCAAAAAGCACAAATTACTGCAGTCACTTGTTTCGGCGTTACAAGGAACGCCTTTTTCAAGAATGGATAAAAAGACATGCCTTTTCATCCATAAGCTGTTTTTTTTTTTTTGCATTGAAAAAGGCATTCTTTGTAACGTCGAAACACGTGTCCGCAGTAATTTGAAATTTGTGCTTTTGAAGTTGCTTTTTTTTTACTTTATAAAAGTGTTTATTTTATTTAGTCTTCCAAAATTGTAAATGCGTGTTTTTAATGAAATGCTGGCCAGAAAAAGTTTATTCATAGTCTATTCTACAATTACAAAGATCAATAATGAAATATTTTAAAAATAAAAAAAAATTAAAATAAAGAGGAAAATTATTATATTTTTTTCAAAAAAAAAAAGAAAAGAAATCTATAAACTTCCAACTTTCAACGGTACAATACCTTTTACCAAATAAAACTTTCAACTATTCTTTAATTGAAAACGAAAAGTGACTACTGAAATGTTTTTTTCATCGAAAAAATATAAATTCTAATCTTTTTACTTTTAAAAAGGATTAAGAGAACACGAAAAATTGAAAAGAATATGCTTGAAAAAATATAATAATGTGCTATCAATTAAAAAAAGACAGAAAAAGGAGGGTAAAATTCCTTAAAAACTATTTTCGTTTGAATAATTTCTAAAAGTTCTGAAAAGGAGATTTTTTGTTAAATATTTCTTATGAAAATAATTTGTCTTTATTCGAGCACGAAGAATGATTAATTACTTGACTGCGTGACTCTGAATTTGAACAGATGATTTCCAAAGTATTGCCCTAATCTGTAACTATTTTTTTTCAAATTATGATAAATTGAGAGGTATATTTTCTATCTCAATGTGCATAAAATTATTTATAAATATTTGCTCATTTTGTCAAGAACAGATTTGTAATATATTAAGATAAATGAGCCCCTTCCTGAAAAAAAGGACAAAAATTAAAACTAAAAAAAAAGGTTTTTAAGTCCAGTGAGTATGCTTAAAGTTATAATCTTGCAATAGTAATGACAGTCCGTTTAAAAACTATAAATATTTTCAAGTGTTTGTTAGAAACTCCCTGAGAAAACAAACAGATATATTTTTGAATATAAAAAAATCGACCCATTCTGATTCTTTCTGGCAGAATGGACTTTAAAAATAAGTTAAGTTAAGCAGTAAGTTACCGCCCGTCAACCATAGGCAGTGGCGGATACAGTCGGCGGGTAACCGGGCATTTACCCGGTGGACCTCTCATACTTCGGGCCGATCAACTAGCAGCAAAGTCTTTCGGGCTTGTCTACTAACAGCAAAATGTAAATTTTAAGCGCATGTGTTTAGAATAAAACAAATTCGCAAAACACAGTCTCATCTCCTCTTTACGCATGGGGTACAGCTTGCTGATGAAGGGAGGCAGGGACGTCACCAAGAGGGGGGAGGAGGAATTTCTGAAATGGGGCTGCCCAGAGCCTGATTTCCACACAGGCTGACTAGGCCTAGGCCCCATGTTCCTTAGGGGCCGAAATTTTTTTAAAGAATTATGCATAGCATTACAACGATATGAAAAATAAATGTATTAAAAAAATTATAAAAATTATGACTTATTAATTGGAAAAAAACTTCTTTAAAATTGAATTTTTAATCATTCTGCCAGTAACGAATTTACTTGGTCACGATTTAAAGGGGACTCAATGGGGATTCATAAATACACATAAGTGATTTATACATAGTTGTGTGATTAGACAAAGAGGCCTCCAAAAGTACATTCGTGCTTTAAAAATGTAAATCAAACATTGCATAGTCTTCAGGGAGCCTCCAAATTAATGTGGGCCTAGGACCTTATTTTTAGTTAGTCGGGCCTTGAGGCTGTCAATGTATTTTTATTGGTGTATTAAAAATAAATTTATTAATTTAAAAAATATATAAAAAAGAAAGTGAAACCGTAGCGGTCGTAAAAGGTTAAAATACTTTTGGTCTCTTGGACGCTTTTATTTATAAATGACAATTCACAATTGCTATAAAATGCAATTTACAACAAGAACCGTTGTAAGGTCATGTCAGCATAGTTAGAGAATAGGGGCCAGACTCGGAATTGAGCTCGTGCAGAGAGTAAAATATCCTAATGGTGAAAGGTGTAGAAGGAGGCTTGTGAGAAACTTGACCTATGTCATTCTTTTCCCAGATCCGCTTTTGCTCTCGGCGACCCTGTTTATAACAATTGGAATAAAAATGACAAAATATTTTTTTCCGTAAAATTATTTTAAAAAAATACAATTTTAAAATACCATTGAGGAGCATGAAAGACTCTACATTTAAGATTATCAAATCAAAGGCCAAAGACCGCCGGAATGTGAGTTTTAAACATTTTTTGACGAAACATGAAGTATTCTGTACGCTGTACAAACTCACGGTTTTGGGTCCCTCAGTTTAAAAAGAAAATAAGTTGATAAAAACCAATGTCTAAAGAATTCCGGTGGTTCCCAGAACCCCCCAACCCCCACCCCTAATATCATCGAAGATAGCGCAAATTTTAAATTTTTGGGCTTCAATTTTGACTAACTTCATAAGAAAACAGCCGAATCCACTCCCGCCATAACATGGAATTCCAGTTTCGAGAATTTACTGGAGAATATTTTTGTTTAAAAACAGTTCTTTAACTATTTGTTACCAAGATTCGAACAAATCTAGGGCATCAGTGTTATTAATACAGCAAAATTGATGTTAGTTCATGAACGAGCCTGCTGTATGAGTTCTGAACAAACCTCTTGTTTTTCGGAATTTTTCTAATAGTTCGCAGAAAACGTAAATTAAAAAAAAAAATTCAATTTAATTGTCATGGTTTTTAATCCAATTATTTTCTTTTCTTTCTATTTTTTCCTCGCATCACAGTCATAATAAATATGTAAAACGATATTTGAAAAATATTTGCTTGAATGTGTTAAATTCTCAATAACTTAATATGTAAATTTCAAATTGTATATATATAAATATAAGGTTTCACATTTATAATTTGAGCAAAAATGCTACAGGAATTTGCACCACGTGGAAAGGGAAGAACACCTGTTACTACTTGATGGGAGGATGAAAAGGGTAGGAAGTTACTCACAGGTTTAGCAACTCAGCAGTGCGCACTAATTGAAGGACAAAAGAACTAGGGGAAAGCATAGAACAAGAAACTTGGCCATGTGGCTGGGACCCTAGGTGCTTTCAAAATGGTTGCTCTTGGGGCAGAAAGAGTTAAAGCTTTCATCTTAATTTCTGAGTTAAACCGCACCATATCCTTCGGACAATCGCTGGTGTACTAAATTGACTTTAGCAACTAGTTTTTTGATAATCTCAGCTTCACATCTGCCTCTAGCTCTTTTATTGGTATTCTAGCTCTGTTGTAAGGTCGAAACTTGAGCTTGTGAATTTCACAATCGGGTTGTCAGTATTTTGCATTTTATAAGCTACATATGCAACCGGGACAAATTGTAAATATAAAAAAAAATTAGAGACTAAAACATGGTGTCCTTTTTTAATGTATGCAATCTAGACTTCATTGTAAATGCTGCGGTTTGGAACAATGTAGAAAACTTTTCGTAGCAGGAGTAGTGGATGCAAGCTGGAGCAACTAGTATTATTTCTTTTTCTATTTTTACTGCTAAAATATACTACTGAAAACATATCGTAGTGTTTCACAAAATGTTTTTTTTTTTTCATTTAGCACTACAATTCACTCAGGGCATTTAGCAGCCGCATTAGAAACATTTTATTCCGGACAATACAAAAGCTGTTAAGCTATTTAAAAAAAAATTTAAAAAAACTTTTAAAAACTCAAATTTTATAATGTGTCTTTTCAAGTTATGACTTCGCAAATATTATTGTACTAAGGTGAAGACATAGATTTCATCGAAAGGGAAATTGCACGTTTATAAAAAGCTGCGATGTTGCAGCCACATGCATGCTTTTATCTAATGTTGCACTGGTGGGAAAATACCTTGATGAGTTCAGGACCAAGCTAAAAACAATAGTTTAATATGTATCACAATGATTTTTGTATTATTTTTGTTTTTATTATTTTTTTAATCAGTGCAAGATTTTATAAACACACTGTATAAATAGCCGCATTTAAGGGGTGGGTTTTGAGACTTCAAACCCTGTTCGAAAATTTTCGGAACTATTCCGAGACATGATTTGCATTATGCATTTGTTTTTGCTTTTAAACTTAATATTTCTGTTTCATTCATTCTTTCTTTTTTTTTTTATTTTACTTAAACAATGATTTTTTATTTTTTTTTTTTTTGCACACGAATTGTACAAATTAAGTAATTTATCCGTACTATTTATCTTCGTTGAAGTTATTGTGAACAGCATTTTTTAACAAACAATACAGCTTTCTCTTTAGTTTTTGATTACGTGATGCTAACAAAAGCATTGAAATTCTTTAAATTTGACGTGGGCCAATTCTATATTTAATATATTTAAAATATTTTGAAAACTGTCAAAAAATATAAATATAAGAAGTATTACTTCGAAAGAGCGCATATGAGTATATGCATGTCTTTTTTGAGTTATTAAAAATGTATCAAATATTTAACGGGGGTAAAGTTATGTATTTTTTTCTTCGTTTAACAGATATGTAATCTCCTGCAATTGATTGTATTAAAATAAAATTGAATTTTATAAATCATATTGATTTCACGAGAAATGTTTTGGGGAAACCCTTTCCAAAACAAAAGTCTGGTTACGGCCCTGACTGTATTATTAACGTTAGTGATAATAATTAACACTAGCGTTAGCAGTAACGCCTATTTGCTCGCATGCTCAAAACGCAGCTGGTATGCATAACACACAGAGTTCGTAAAGTAATTTCGCTATTTTAGTACAATAAATATTCAGGCTGTTATTTTACTTCTACGCCCCAAAATTGCCTATTAAACAGCACTTAAACAGTCACACAGTGTTCAGAAATTTGTTTTAAAATTTTTGAACAAATATATTAAACAAGAGGATGGATAGAGTATATGAAGTACGCACTATTTTATGCGATACCTTCAAATATTTCTTAGATCAAAATTTTAAGTCTATTTCATTACAAATGCTTTATTTAAACTTAGATCTGAGACATAAAAACGAAATTACAACCCTAAGATTAAATCATTTTATTAATGGTCCAGCATAAGAAGGGCATTGCAAAGCGTCTAGTTTAGAGAAAGAAAAAACGAAATAAATAAACGTAGGATGAAAAACTGTTTTATCCAAAGGAAGTAATTTGTCTCGTGGGACTACTTATTCGCCTTATTGTTATCGCTGTGATTAAATTGAAGGAGGAACGAGTATGGCTGGAAATAAAAATATACATAGCAGAGAAAAAAATTTTGCTGCAAAAGGAAATAACATGTGTAAATTGTGAACTTACGAATAAGTTGCTCTTTTTATCACTTGCAGAGAAATATTTAAGAAAAAAAAATATCGTTTTGTTTTGCTCTTAAGAAGTTGATATGATTTTTTTTTGTTACAAAGACGCATAATGTGGCGTAAATTACAAAATATATATATATTTTTTATTTTTATTTTGAGATAGGGGAAATTATTCACAGAGAAAAATGTAAAAATTTCAAAAAAAAAAATCTTTTTTTTTTGTCTATAGGTTACACAACATTAACGCTCAGAAATGGGGTCGTTTCCAATATTTTAAAAGTATTTTTTTCTGAAAGAACATGCTTAAAAACATAGGATCAATCCATTTTTTTTATAAAAATTGTTTAAGTTTAATATTTTTAAAAAAATACTTTAATCGGTGATCTTATATTGTTTACATTTCTTGCCGATGACATCACAAATGATGAAGTGCCATTCTGTGTTGTCATTCACAGAGCAAAATATTTAGTCCGCATCTTTACTCACGTGTATTGGCAACGATATGGCTGACAGCAAGCGTAGAGCGCAACTTAAATTCGCTTCTTGATTATCTTAACGTGAAAACGCGGTACAAAGAGGCGCCAAAAAGCATAATTTGTGACGTCATCTAGACCACGCCTTGTTTGAAAAATCGGACATTTAAAAAAATTATTTAAAAAATAACCGTTGGGGGAAAAAAAAGAATTTTCTGGGTCCATGTTTTTTTTTTTTTTTTTTTTTGCTTATTCTATCAATTTCAGTGACTAAAAGTACTACTTTTGACTGAAGGAAACAACCCCATTAGTTTTCTAATCTAAAGCCTGAAATTCTGAAACATACAGAAAAGAAGCTGCTATACTAGTGAAAAAGAAAGGCTACAGTAAAAGCTTTCCATCCTTATCAAATTTTACATCACAGGGTGGCAATTTATGTCAATTTCCTAATCTACAATCATCTAAATCAATCCATCTCAGTTTTAAACAAAAAAAGCGGTAGAGGTCACTACTGTGTGTGAAGACGAAATGAAATTTACCTTGCCAAAGAAAAAGCTCATTCTAAAACCAAAAGTAAACCATTATTCATATTTTTATATATAAATTTTTATTCTTTCAGTGTTTCTTATTCAAAAAGTATGTGTCTTGATGTTCCCACTAAGTGGGAACTTCAAGACACATATTTTTTGTGTCTTGATGTGTGTCATGTTTTTTGTGTCTTGATTTTTTTCTCTCTAAGTGGGAACATCGCACTTAGTAACCCATCCATAAGACAAAATTTCATTTCGTTTTTTCCCCCCTTCGCTTGTGTAAATTAGTAGTTTTTTTTTTGGCTCACATTTATGATACCTTAATAGGTATCATAAATGTATATTATTATAGGTATCATAAATGTGTAACATATTGTACCATTTCTATGTTTTTTAAAAATAAAAAATGTTATTGAATTTTCGTGCCTCACTGTGCCCACCTTTCCCCTATGTCAATTTACAATCAGCTTTTTCTTATGCCTTTTTAACTAGAACCCCTATAAGTACTCAGGCCGACTTATCCGCCATTTTGGATCTAAAGGTGTTCTGACACCGCGATAACGCGCTTGGCGCGCTATCGCCCTTTTCAGCTCAGCTTCGTACTCGCGCAATGTATTTTTTTTTTTTTCTTCTCGCAAGTATACAATGAGATTTGAATTTGCAATGAACTAGTTATGTGAATACAAGAACGCAGATACGCAACATAAAAATACAAGTACGCAGGCAATAAAAATAACTGTGTACATGCAAAAAAAAAAAAAAGAGTAATATTTGTGTCGTTTAACCTCCTTTACTTCATATCTTTTTAATTATATTTTAAAAGTATTAACTTAGTTGATATTTGCCTTAATTTGGTTTGAAACGTTTGTCAAAAAATCATATATGAAAATAAGTTTTAAATTTTATTTCAAAAGGGATTTATATTAAAAAACTCCTGGTAAAATGTCCCCCCCCCTTCCCCCCAATGGCCTGATCTTCCGGTTAAAAAAAAATTACTATGAGACCTAAAATCTTTAACGAAAAATGGGATAGTCCCGGACCCGCGAATCACTATAATTTAAACCCTAATATGCACTCGCCATTTTAAAGATAAATGATTTCAAAAATATTAGTAGTTTGGAGCTATTTAGTGCTTTGAATACAAAAATAATATCTTCACACACGCACACATACACACACAAAGAGAGTTTGCAGCAATTTATGAATAATTGTTTGTAGTCAATATTTACAACGTTTGTAAAAAAAAATTAAAAGGCTGAAAAATAAGTGTTTTCTAATAAAATGCTATACTTAAATTCAAGACTTAAGTAAAAGACTTCAAATATTGTACAAAAAAGGTTGCATGATACAGTTAACACAGGACTTTACATTAAATTCCCCCTCTCCTCAGCTTGGATAACTGTAAGAGAAGTTACATAAAACAAAATAATAACTTACTTTTTGTGTTCAACTAGCTTATCAGATTTCAACTAGCTTGTTTACTTTTAAATTTGAAAAAGCTATGGGGGACGCAGTACACCCAAAAGGAATATCTTTTTTTTTTTGTTGAAAAAATCATTTTGTTTTTAAGCTTTTATAGCTACGTTAACAACTTTCTGTAGTCCTTTAAAAATGACGCCAAAGTTGTCGCCATAAGTTAAGAACCGCTCATTACAGAGAAGGAATTTTTATGTCAACATTTCCATTATAGAAAAATGATTAAGAAGTTCCTATTTCAATACAAAAAGGAGCAGAAACAACATTTATCAAGTATAGGGAACGAATTATGTCAAGAATGAGCGAAAAACAAAACAAACAGATCATAAAATTGAAGCAATTTCAGTTGCCGATCTATTACAGCTTCGCTAGTTAGTATTGTGGTCAAAAACTTTTTTAAACTATTCGATTATGATTAGAAATCAAATGATCCAATTATTACTTCTATTACTCATGATATATGATTGCATAAACTCTCTAATTCCTTTAACAGTTTTAGAATTTGAAAGAAAATAAACTACTCCATTTTCTGGCAACCTTGTATTCTTTGCAGCTTAGATTTTTATAACTAAACTAGAAATCAATCAGATATGAACTGAAACTGTCTCAAACTAATGTTCAGAATAAGTGTTTCAACCATACTGAAAATAAAAATACTTAAGAGTTCATGATATAAAGATTACTCACTTCGCACAATCGAGCTCCAGGTGTAAGTTTCCAGTCAGCCCACGCCGGAAATTAATAATCCACTTTTTTCTTCTTTCTGCCTGATTCGGGAATCTAAACGAGCGGAATCCTTTCTCTGTACTGTTTGTACAACTAACTGCGGCACAACCACCCATTTTTATGTCTTTAATACAGCCAATAATAACATTGTTTTACAAGCATGCTCCAGGGTAATGGATCAACAGCAGACGACTTTTGATCCAAGATGGCGGATGCGTCGGCTCCTTACTATAGGGGCCTTATTTTTAACGAAAGCGATTCATGAAATTGTGATGTTGTGTCACTAAAGATCACACCATTTACATGAAACAACTCGCCAGTTATGAAAACTAAGTTAGTGCGAGTTGCTGCAAAAAGGTGCATAACATTAACATTTTCGATTAATTATTTGCACGTTTTTTTTTTTTTTTTTTTTTTTTTTTTTTTTTTTTTTTTTTTCATTTTACTATTTCTTTTACTTTCAAATGTGTACGGGGTGCGATATATTTTTGATGTTTTTGTTTTTGTATTTTTTTTTATTTGTTTGTTGTTTTCATTTTTAACTGATATTTTCGAAAAATACTTTATGCAATATTTTTATTTAACAGTTATTTTCCGTAAGTCCATTATGCTTTTGAAAACAAGACAAACTTTTATTTTTCCTTTCGTTAAAGTTTTAAGTCATGTATTCCAACATCAGAAAGAACAAAGGGAAAGAAATGTCTTTCAAAATAAAATGGATCCTTTAGCGGAAACTTGAATAATTCAATTAATTTTTATCTTAAGATTCATGGAAATTGGTAGTTTTGTAAAATCTTTTACCTTTTTTTTTTTAATTTAATTCTTTTGTATTTAATGCGAATATTTTCAAAAGAACCGAAATTAAATTTCCTTTCAGTTGAAAATGAGAATCCATCTTCATTAAAATATTCATTTTATAGCTTTCTCGCCCAAGATTTTTTCAATTAAATAACAAAAAAAGGCATTACTTTATTCCGCCATTTAAAAAGTTTTTTGCTTGAGGTTTAGCAAATTATTTTTAAAGAAATATTTTTTTTAGAGAAAAATATCTTGATCTTGAATGAAACGTAATACCTAAGTCTTGTAATTCAATGTCAACTCAAGTGTTATCGTTTTTCTTCTTTTTTTTTTTTTTTCCTTTTTCAGAAAATAAAACCAACCTTGCTTTATTTGTTCATTATGTTCCAATTTATTTGTAATACAATGTATATAATTTTGTAGGTTAAACTGAATTGATTTTATTTTTCGGATATATTAAACAATAATTGCTATATGGAAACGATAAAATTATTATTTATAATTTAACCGATTATGGTACAAAACGTATGTACGTCATACGTTTGCGCATTTTTAATTTTTTTGTTTGGAAAAGATTACTTGACTTTTCTTTATCAAATTCACTAGTGAACTTAATTCTGGACACTTCCCATCTTTTTGAAGATTTAATTATTTAACATTTTAAAATGAATTATAAGATTTATTTAGTTCCACTAAATAATGTATTTATCACTTTTTAAATGCTTGGAAATTCATTGCATGTGAGTATTTTATTTTATTTTATTTTTTTTATTGAAAAAATATAAATGAATATCGTTTTCAAATGAGTTTTGACAAATTTAGATAATTAGCTTTGGCAGTGATCAGTTCACGATTTGTAATTTAATACTTTAATTAAAGGTGTTACCCAAGTCAATAGAGGGTATGTGTCGGAACAAATTAGAGACAAGCTGAATTTTTCGCAGTTGTTTGTACACATAGAGGGGATATTTTCCCAAAAGTCTCCGCCTCTTCCCCTTGAGCTTTCCCCCCTAGGTCTCTTAAATTTAAAATTATAGGTTTTTAAACGAGCGTCTATATCTTCGTTAAATATTATTCAAATCTTTTAAACTTATCATATTTTTAATCGTTATAACATGGCAAATGAGAAATGACCTTTAAATGTTTTATACAGTAATTACTATTTTTGTAATTTAAACAATAACGTTATTTTCATCATTTTTCGTTTATAATGATGTAATCTTGGGGGCTCGTTTCGGTCAGCCTCTGGGGCAAGGTAATCAATACTCTGAAAGTTAACTACCGGAAGATTTTGGCAGTCAACTAACTACCAAAAGGCACAACCTTGAGGGTTACGTAATTAGACAAAATCCTAGATATAGGTCGATTCCCACTAGGTATTTGCCCAGGTAAAGCGGTTTGATTGCAACAGCTGCAACAGAGATCCAAAGTTGATAATTTGGACCCAGAATTATAATGTAATTTCCAATGGAATTACCATTTTTACCCCTTTTTCTGCTATTGTACTGCAGTATGAGCCAATTCCATGCACTTATCATTGAATTAATTACGTTGAATACTAATTTTTAATAAGCGGTTCTTAAATTAAAATTGGACACTACTATTAATTTCAATAACTTGAATGTCAAACTATAGATTGCAAACGAAACTAATTATTTCCGTTTTATATTAATTCTCTGCTAGTAAAATGTACTTATCGTTTGCTAATGGAAGCATTTATTTTAACCAGTTATTTATCGTCTGTTATCAAAGCTATTCCACAATAATAAGCAAAAATCAGGGGAAGAGAAAAAGTTCTAATTTATTGCACGTGGCAAACTCGTTGTACTATCAGAAAATGTCAATTGTGTAGGGACATTGAACATAGTGTCAAAGTCTGAAATTTCAATGGAAACGCCATTGCATTTCTGGTCCAAACTAGCAGCTTTGGAACCTCGTGGCAGCCAAACCAGGGCCTATGCAGTCAAACCGCTTTACCTGGGCTCATATCTAGTGGAAATGAACCTATATCTTGAATTTTGTGCAAATGCGTGACCCTCAAGGTCGTGCCGTTTGGTCGTTAATTGAATTTACTTTTCTTCAAATCAGCCGAATTGATTCAAGAAGCTGCTCCATGGTGCTGTTAAAACTGATCCGGGGTGACTCAATTCGTGTGTAGGGCTTGGCGATTTCCCGATGAGTTGAATCAATCATAAAGTTTATTCAACTGATCGGGATGAGAATGGTGGCGACTCATGTGCCTGTTGCATTGAGCATCGTATGATCATTTTTCTACCAGGTTACAATTCCTAACAAACGTTTGTTCAAAAGTTGGTTTAACTGAGTTGCCTCGTGTGTATAGGACCTAATGCACATTTTTTTTTTCTTTTTTTCAATGGTTAATATACCTTTAAATTTAGTTTTTTTCTGCACTTTAACACGTTATCTTCTATAAAACAACACCTCTTCAGTGTCGTTTATGTTTTATTGTATCATTGTAAAGCTTTAATGCATTGGTTTTGACTACTTTATTACATATATTGATGTTAAACTACCAAAATTTTTGTCAAGAGCAAATCAAAATTGTAACTGATAATAATGTGTTTTTTTTTTAGATATTTAAATAAAGTTCCTCAGAGACCCACTTGCTCAGATTTATCTGAGCATTTAAAACCGATAAACCGAGCAAATGGTAGGTGCGGGTGGTCTCTGAGGATGTCAAATGTGTATAGGACCACATACTTATCATTATTCTGTTTCCCTGCTTAAATCAGCGTCAAATTAGTTTAAAAAAACCTAGAGTTCTCATATTTGAATTCACTCCCCATTTGGTACGGGCTCTATCACCAGTAAACCACAGAACGATCAGCTTGATGTCTAACGAATGGATCTCTTTACAAAAAGAGTTGTGAACCCTGTATTTCGAAACTCATTTAATACCATTTTAGGGAGGGTATTCCTGGTACGTAAATGTTTCTCATTGATAGCATTGCACCCCTGGAAATCTTTGAAAAACATTTAAACGAAATCATAAAAGCTACAGATTCAAAATATATTTCAAAAACTTATCTAAATGTAGCATTTTTTTTTAAATGCTTGACCCAAATGTAGCTACTCATTAGAGGCAGAGTAACTATCGTATTCGTTATGACACTATGCAGCTTTATATATGACATTTTAAGTGAGTTATCAGCTCTGACGGCGGTTTAAATTCGAAAATTTTGGTTTTAAAGCAATGTTTAAAATCAGGAAAAAGTGGAGCACGTTTTTTTTTCATTTAATTTTAAAAATTTTGACGTTCGAAGATATTTTTTTTGATTTTTAAAAATAGGTTTCAAAATATATTTCAAAAATTTATCTAAATGTAGCATTTTTTAAAATGCTTGACCCAAATGTAGCAACTCATTAGAGGCGGAGTAATTATCGTATTCGTTATGACACTATGCAGCTTTATATATGACATTTTAAGTGAGTTATCCGCTCTGACGGCGATTTAAATTTTAAAACTTTGGTTTTAAAGCAATGTTTAAAATCAGGAAAAAGTAGAGCACGTTTTTTTTTCTTTTAATTTTAAAAAAATTTGACGTATTTTTTTAAAAATTTTGAATATTTTTTTATTTCTAAAAATAGGTTTTAAAATATATTAATATTTTCAATTTTTCATTAAATTTTATCAAAACCACACCAACAAACAGAGATGTATTCCTATTGTTGGATAAAATGGACAATGTAATAATATTTTACTCTTGTAATAACAATGGTATTCCATTGTTACATCAACAATATTTCGTTCTCAAGAATGGTTTTCCGTCATTTGGAGAAGAACTTTTGAGTTGCTAACATATAAGTGATTTCTCTACGATTTTTCAACTGAATATTAAGGTAAGATTTAAAAAAAAAAAAAAAAAAATTGTATGAAAAAAACCGCATTGAATTGCATGAATGTCTCATAAACATAAAAATGTCATCAAACTATCTTTAATCTTAATTCTTACTTTCTTGAGCGAAGTTATAAAAAGTAATGTATTAACGACAAAAATTACTTTAGCTATTCTCAGCAGAGAGGCTTCATACCTTCAATCCGCAACGTTTTTCCAAATTTTATTCTTAAGACAATACAAATGAAATAATCACAATACATGAGAATAGAGGAACACCCAGGGCGAGGTGGGAATCGAACCCACACCTCTGGCTTAGAAGACACAGCTTCTACCACAGCGCCACCGTAGCCCCTTCATTCGTTTTCTATTTTAACTCAAAGATCTCAAAACACACCAGTTTTGACGTGATTGCAAATCGAGCTTCTTTTTTACCCATAAAAGTAAAACAGCAAACACGTATAAAGAACAAAATATTATTCAATTAGAAGCGAAAGCACGACATTTAGGAAAAATATTTATCAATCAATATTTTTTGAAACATAGTCTAAAACCTTCTCTATTATGGCTATTAAAGTACAAACTGTTTTTAAAAAATGTAGCCACCCGTAATCTCCCTATACTTACTTTAGCTATTTCGAGAAATTTCATTTATTGTGTGGTCTTTGTTCGATTTAAAATGCTACCAAATTTGTGGTAATCGTTTCGGAAGACCTTGAATAATACCTACTTAGTAAAACTGTCTGTTACTAATTTTCGTCGAAGAGATATTGTCGCCAAATATTGAAAAACTTTTGGCGACTATAAAATGATGCTTCACATAAGTAGTAAAAATTGGCGATTGTTGTGCGCAAAGACAAATTAATGGGGGTTTTCGTTCTGTATACAGATTTGATTTGCCTAATTTAGTTGGCGGATTATTTTACATTTTAACAGCAGTTTTTAAAGCTCCTTTTAAAAGCGATATTTTGGTTACGTGGTGAAAACCGAGAAACAGCATTACGTAGTCTTTAGCTTCAAAAACAGCGAAAAAACTGCTAAATGCCTCACCTATTCAAATCATTCCACAAAAAAATTTGGAGGGAGATTCCCTTCTGGTGGATTGGATATTGAGTAAATGTCCAATCAGCAAAATAAAAAAAATGAATAAAAACGTGTATTGCATTATAGTTACATTAAAATTTAAAATAATCAACCAAATCCATTTAGTATTTGACAATCTGGTGCGAAAACGTTACTTTAAGATCCGACTAGAGAAAAGCCCTAAACAGTCAGACAAAAAGCAAAAATATTCAACAATACAACAATTCTAGCTATCGACAGACTGTTGAGATAATACACTAAATACTAAATTTAGTTGATGAAAGACTTTGAACATGGAACGAATGAGCTTATAATTCGTTTTTTATTCTAATTCAAAATTTCGAATATATGTCATTTTCAGCAGAAAAATCAGAGCTTTCGATGGACATATAATGTTAGTATTTTTTCACCCCCATATTAGGGAATTTATATGAGAATGTTGTTTCTTTACCCTCTGTGGAGAGTTTTTCCCCCCATTACAGGAAGAAAGCTGCTCTATGTGTTATTCTGATGTTTAAGCTATATCATAGTAAAGTAAAACTAAAATCCATTTAGTAGTTTCTGCACGAAAGAGTTAAAAACTTCCATACATCCAAACAAACTTCACATAATAATTGTAGTAAGATTTTAAAATATGGCTATTTTGAATTTCTTGGAGCTTTTCTCCCACGTGTTGGAATCTAAAAAAAGAGGTGTTGACTTTTGCTTTCTCGAAAAATCAAGTAAATGGTTTATTTTTGAACTGTAACAAAGGCGGACACTAACCTTGTATTAAAGATTTTTCTTTATAAATACTCCGAAATATATGTAAGTAGTACATGACATAAAATTTTATGACTAAGTCTTCGTGCTAATTAGACACGTTTAAAATTATTTTTTTACGTTTCTTTAAAGGTAAATATAAAAATGAGTAACAAAATAAAAACTAATGTTATTTTGGGGGAGAGGTAAAACGGCTATGTTTTTGCTAAATAGATGATATTATTATTGCATGAACATTTTTCTTATAGATATGTACATAAATTAACATTTATAAATTTTCAGATAATGCACTACTTCAAAGCTGCTTTGCTTTCGGCCGGGCTTCTTGCCGGGGCGGCCACTTTAGCATACTTCTACAGGAAATGGAAGCAAAACTGGTACACATCTTTTTATCTCATCATTAATAACAAAAAAAAAACTGTCCTGACATTTTATAAATGTACTAGTGGTACCCGCACGGCTTTGTCCGTAGAAAGAAAACTAAAAGGTCTTTTGGTTCGCCTGTATATTTACAAATAATCTATGGTGAATTTGTCGCCAATTGGCTTGCCCATGTTATGGTTCCACGTTATGATAACTTAGTAATTTATTCGTCCATCTTATGATAATTTTGCTCGTAAAAATGTTTTTAAAATTTGCTTTGCCTAATTTAGTAGGGGGATTATTTTACATTTTAACAGGAGTTTTATAGCTCCTTTTAAAAGCGATATTTTGGTTACATGGTGAAAAACGCGAAACAGCATTTCGTAGACATTAGCTTCAAAAACAGCGAAAAAATTGCTAAATGCCACAGCTATTCAAATCATTCCACAAAAAAATTTGGAGAGAGATTCCTGCTGGTGGATTGGATATTGAGTAAATGTCCAATCAACAAAATAAAAAAAATAAATAAAAACATTTATTGCATTATAGTTACATTAAAATTTAAAATAATCTGCCAAATCCATTTATTATTTGACAATCTGGTGCGAAAAACGTTACTTTAAGATCCGACTAGAGAAAAGCCCTGAACAGTCAGACAAAAAGCAAAAATTTTCAACAATACAACAATTCTATCTATCGACAGTTTGTTGAGATAATACACTAAATACTAAATTTAGTTGTTGAAAGACTTTGAACATGGAACTAATAAACTTATAATTCGTTTTTTATTCTAATTAAAATTTTGAATATATGCCATTTTCAGCAGAAAATCAGAGCTTTCGATGGAAATATATTGTTAATATGTGTGCAAGTATTTTTTCACCCCCATATTAGGGAATTTATATGAAAATGTTGTTTTTTACCCTCTATGGAGGGTTTTCCCCCCTCCTCATTACAGGACGAAAGCTGCTCTCTGTGTTATTCTGATGTATAAGCTATATTTTAGTAAAGTTAATCTAAAATCCATTCAGTAGTTTTTGCATGAAAGAGTAAAAAACATCCACACATCGAAACAAACTTCACATAATAATAATAGTAAGATTTTAAATATTGGCTATATTGAATTTCTTGGAGCTTTTATCCCACGTGATAGAATCTAAAAAAAGAGTTGTTGACTTTTGCTTTTTCGAAAAATCAAGTAAATAGTTTATTTTTGAACTGTAACAAAGGCGGACACTAACACTTGTATTAAAGAATTTCTTTTTTTATAAATACTCCGAAAAATATGTAAGTAGTACATGACATAAAATTTTATGACTAAGTCTTCGTGCTAATTAGACACGTTTAAAATTATTTTTTACGTTTCTTTAAAGGTAAATATAAAAATGAGTAACAAAATAAAAAATAATGTTCTTTTGGGGGAGAGGTAAACGGCTATATTTTTGCTGAATAGATGATATTATTATTGCATGATTTTTTTTTGATAGATATTTACATAAATTAACATTTATATATTTTCAGATAATGCACTACTTCAAAGCTGCTTTGCTTTCGGCCGGGCTTCTTGCCGGGACGGCCACTTTAGCATACTTCTACAGGAAATGGAAGCAAAACTGGTACACATCTTTTTATCTCATCATTAATAACAAAAAAAACTGTCCTGACATTTTATAAATGTACTAGTGGTACCCGCACGGCTTTGCCCGTAGAAAGAAAACTAAAAGGTCTTTTGGTTCGCCTGTATATTTACAAATAATCTATGGTGAATTTCTCGCCAATTGGCTTGCCCATGTTATGGTTCCACGTTATGATAACTTAGTAATTTACTCGTCCATCTTATGATAATTTTGCTCGTGAAAATGTTTTTAAAATTGGAACAGAAAAAAAATTGACTTTTCGAAAAATCGTTTCGAGGTTCACACTCCCATGCTACAAACTAACTTGGCGCCGAATTTCATGAAAATCGGCCGAACGGTCTAGGCGCTATGCGGGTCACAGAGATCCAGACATCCAGACAGACAGAGATCCAGACTTTCATTTTATTATTAGTAAACATAGAGATTAGCATTTTTTTAACTTTAAAGCAAGCGTAGAATACATTCATTCCCCCACCCTTTTTTTTTTTTTGTCAAATTATTGTGAACAAATATGCTCAAGCAAAGCCTATTATTTTTGCTCATAAAAAAAACTGAAATTTTGCTCCAAGTCCGTACTTGTACGAGTATTAACTTTCTAGCTTTGGTACCGTAAAATGGTCCAACTATGGGCCATTTTTAGACGTTTTCAATGAAAACCCCCGTGTACATATTTGATTTAGAAATTTGAGGACTTCAACAATGGTAGCTATACATCTCGTTTTTAAATGAAATTTTTTTAAGAAAATCTAAGTTGGGAATAAGAGGAAGGAGAATTTTTTCCCCTTTGGGTCAATAGTTGTACCCCTACGAGGTATAACTATGGGCCACCTCATTTTAACCTAGAAAACACATTGAAAACTTGATCTGGACAGCTGTTGTCTGTGGCTTCAAGTTGCCCTCTGCTTGAAACTGTACAGAGAATTTTTTAAATCCATCATTTATCTTTTTTTTTTCTTTTTTTTTCAAATTTTTAACGTTTAATCATCACCTGTCGTCACGAGTGATAATTAAAGTTCATCTGCCTAGGTTTTGACACAGAAACATTTGAAGACTGGAAAAATCTCACCAACTAAAGGCTGAGATCGACAAAAATTTTGAAAACTGAAATGTGAAATCACATTTCACATTCCAAATCTCTCCAAAAAGAAATAATTTAAAAAAAATATCTCAGTTTTTATTTGGTCCGGATTTCAGTCAGCACCTTCTTCAAAAACTCCTATGAATACGGGTGATAGAGCAACCCCCAAGATTTCATCTGTCTTGACTTGCCATTATTTACAATAAATAACACAAAATATGATGAAAGCATCCCTACAAAGGATAAAGTCAAGCTCTAAGCTACTAAAATCGTGGAAAAATAAGGTGGCCCATTTTTGCACCCCAACATTCCCATTTTCGATAAATGTTGAGAGCTTGTGAAAACTATGAAACATTTTAAGAACTTACCAGATCTTAGAAAACAGTATAAGTGGTCTTTCCAAAGGAGACTTCCGGTTCTTCCATAAGTGAGTCGAATCACGCCCGAAGAACGACTAAGTTATCTAAGGTATACAACAACAATGGCAATCTCTGATAAAGCGTCTTTAGCTACCAAAATTGTTACACTACCTGTTGAATTTTTTTGGAGCTTCTAAGTTCGAAAAAGAGGCCACTAGAGAGCAAAATCATCAGCAAGGCAACAGTGGTCCATTGTTGCCTCCTTGGCACAAAGTTGTACCATTTTACGTTAATATGACTTAAAGTCAAGGGTTTTAAGGATGAGTTCACCCCCCCCCCCTCCCAGTTGCTTCTCCCAATCCTTTATATTTTCCTATTGTATTGAAACTTTACTTGAAAATGCTTCAGAGCGCAGCTTCCTTTATTTGCCACAAAAATTTTAAAATGCTGATCTGATCCTTTAAAAAATATTTAGCATCCCCTGCCAAGGGAATTAGAAACCTTTCGTGTGCCCAGGGTTTTTTTTTCTTTTTTTTTTTTTAACATTGTGGAGAATTAAGGCTAAATCAATATTATAAAAGCTGAAACTATGTTGGGACGAAATGTATTGCCTTCATGCTAATTCTCGATTTTCTTTTAATGAAATTTATTTACGTCAATTTATTTATGTTCTAAATTTTATTTCAGTGATGCTGAAACACAGGAACCTTTTGACATTCGCAACAACCATGATCCTGCTAATCGTCATGATTCTTATGTTCTTGTTCCGCTTCAATCAAAGAAGTCAGTGGAACAAATTATGTGAGATATTCGCACTCAATTGGATAACTTTCAACCGGGAATGAATGCAAGAACTAATCCAAATACAGATTTGTAATTCTGAAATATGCTAAAGATAAAATAGGCGATAAAACTAAATTTAAGTACGGTTTTTTGGAAAAGTTATTTTCTTTTATGAACATTATGCTGAAATCTGTCAGAAATATTGTAATATGAAAATTCGATTCCTACCTGAAGCAAATGTTAACGAAGTGAAATGACTTTTTAAGAAATGGATGCATCTTCCTTAACAGGAGCTGTTCTCCTCCTGCAGCGTCTAATTTGTCGTCTGCCAAGATTCTTTCTACTTCCACCACTTTTTTTAATGACTGCGACCTCCGAACATAGAGAAGTCTATTAAACGAACGCCCGCATCTCCTTTTGGCTGTCTCGCCTCCCTCTCCAGCCAGGAAGGAGCCAGCGCTTCATTACTTGTTCCAAGGACATCTTCAGTCTGGATCGTCTGTGAAACCTCGGATCAACAGCAAATTTCATATTGCCTGGTCAACTATGGCTTCTCAAATGAAGATCCGCATCTCCTTTTGGCTGTCTCGCCTCCCTCTCCAGCCAGGAAAGATCCAGTGCTTCATTACTTTTTTTTAAGAATATCTTGTCTGGATCGTCTGTGAAACCTCGGATCAACTGCGAATTTCATATTGCCTTTAACGATGGCTTCTAAATGAAGATCCCGCATTTCTTTTGGCTGTCTCACCTCCCTCTCCAGCCAGGAATTAGCCAGCGCTTCATTACTTTTTCTAAGAACATCTTGTCTGGATCGTCTGTGAAACTCAGATCACCTTCAAATGTCATATTGCCTGGTCAACTATGGCTTCTAAATGAAGATCCGTATCTCCTTTTGGCTGTCTCGCCTCCCTCTCCAGCCAGGAAGGAGACAGCGCTTGATTACTTTTTACAAGATTATCTTAAGCTGTAAATCACATTCATTTCGAAGTTACTATTTGTGCGATTGTACTGCTTGAATATTCATCACAAAACGTCTGTTGCTTTTTAGGGAACTTGCCTGCTAGTTTCTGTCCATTAAGGACTGAGAAGAGAGCGCATGTCTAAACGCTACCTGGAAAGCGCATTTATCTTCATATTACACAGAAATATTTATAGAAATAATAATCGTATTGATAGAGTTTTTTAAAATTTTCAATAAAAAAGAATTTTTTTTAACTCTTTCTGTAGCTTTAATTTCTTTCAATGCATCAAGAGCAGTCATTAGTTTTTATATAATAAAAGTGGTTGTCTTCAAAAGACAAACAAGCCAATTATTCCCGGACAGACAACCCTAACCAGAGATTGAATCCTGCTGATTGGTTAACGAAGGCTTCGATCGACAAATGGGGTGTCTGACTGGTATTTTCCTCGACTGGTCAAAATAGCCGTTGAAGATGCGGCGAACACTGCTTTTAGAGCTAGAAAGTGAATAAATTTCTTCTGTGCTGTATTATTAACAGGAATTATACTCTAAACATCATGTAAAACAGCATACTAAACTCTAAATCTACATAAATAAAACGAAGAATAGTGTGTATGTTCCCTATTACAAATCCATAGTTTACGTCGAATCTCGACCAAAGTTGGCAGGGAGGAACTTGAGCACCCGAGAAGGAACGCAAATGGGTTTTCGAACGCCAAAAAAGAACCGAACCGTTCGAATTTAAATTTAAAGACCGAAAATAGCATTAAACGGCTCTTTCTACCCGAAGTAATTATTCTATCAGTTCCAATTTTGCGACATTCGAAAGCTCGCAAAAAGTTCCCTCACTTCCTTCGAATTTCAAAAAAAAAAGGCTGTAAAATCACCGGGAAAAAATAATAAGCATTAATAAGCGCAATAGATTTATATTTTAAGCGTAGTGAGCAAATGACCTTGACAACTAAAGCACGTGCTTTGTCGGGAACTGTTTTATAAGAAACACTCGCTTTTGAAAAACGCAAAACTTTTCGAAGCTTGTACAAGTTAATTTATATCTTTCTAATTTATACAGTGAAGTAAGTGGCTTTTATCTTAAAACAAAGTAGATTATATGGACTTTTCTGCAGTCTGCCAGGGTTTCTTACAATCTGTTTGAAATAGCTACTTGAATAGTCATAAATAATTCAGTATTTCAGAATCCAAAATCAAGGAAATTTTCAAAATTACTTGCAATATTTATGAGGACTTGTTTCTTTGACTTGATAGCTGTTAGTAA
The DNA here is from genome assembly GCF_026930045.1 of Uloborus diversus. Classification (NCBI taxonomy): domain Eukaryota; kingdom Metazoa; phylum Arthropoda; class Arachnida; order Araneae; family Uloboridae; genus Uloborus; species Uloborus diversus. The sequence goes on from NC_072734.1 coordinate 182,884,842, forward strand.
ATCAACCGAAAGACTCATGGTATTGGTGATTGCTATGTAAAATGAAAATCCTGCTATAAAAAGTTAAAATTGCTCTGAAGAAAATCAGTGTTGTGTTGAATTGAATTAAAAAGGATATCTTAGAAGCTTTCGTTACAAATAAATCAGTGATTTTATTTCAATTGTTAGAATTTCCTGTTGAATGTAATCTAGACTTAACAGAGTAAGGAGAATGCCTTTAAATAGATAAAAGATATATTTTAAGTCCTACAAGTGGTCAATGATCATACAAATGTAAATTGGGGTAGTTTCCGAAATTTTGAAGGTATTTTTTTCTGAAAGAGCATGCTTAAAAACATAGGATTTGACCACTTTTTAAGTAATTTGACAAAGTTTAATATTTAAATTTTTTTGCGCAGATTCAATTTCATTTTTTACGCTTCTGAACATGACATCACATCTGATGAAATGCCATTACCTGATGCCATTAGCGCGGAGCGCAATATTTAATTCGCTTCTTTACTCACATGTACTGGCAACGATATGGTTACTAGCTAGCGTAAAGCACAATCTCATCAAAAACAACCCTGTTGTAAAAATTTCCCCGCCAAGAAAACCTTTAACTTTTCCGCACAAAAAAGAAAACCTGCATCCTAAACCCAAAAACCCTCAGCCATGAAAAGTTATGATATCTAGTTTTTCCGCCAAGTATCTGCCAAACTACCATCCTCCCTCTTCTCCTTTTTCATCACAGCTACTTCCATTAGAACCTCCTCCCACCTTCAACTCCTCAGAAATATGGATAGATCTTTTAAATTGTTTATCTTGTTTGGCGGGAAGCTTTTTGCTCACCAAGCAACCACTTTACTTTGAAAAGCTTCCCGCCAAATAAGATAAACAATTTAAAAGATCTATCCATATTTCTGAGGAGTTGAAGGTGGGAGGAGGTTCTAATTGAAGTAGCTGTGATGAAAAAGGAGAAGAGGGAGGATGATAGTTTGGCAGATACTTGGCGGGCAAACTAGATATCATATAACTTTTTATGGCTGAGGGTTTTTGGGTTTAGGATGCAGGTTTTCTTTTTTGTGCGGAAAAGTTAAAGGTTTTCTTGGCGGGGAAATTTTTACAACAGGGTTGTTTTTGATGAGATATCACATCTTTTTCCATTGATATTATTACTTTGTCTGTATTTTTAGAATTGAGAACTTCAAGTCAGAAAATTTTCAGTTGAAACAACGCTGTTTTGAGTTTTTAAGGAACAATAATGGCTAGCCTAATTTTACGTGAAGTTATTTTCTGACTATTAAGATTCTATGTTCATTTTGCGAGAATTGAACGGTTTAAATTTTATTGCAATTCTTGCATCCTCTCTGTTGCAAAGAAAACTTCTTGGATAATAAAATACTATATTTTAAATTATATTGTTTTCAAGTATTTTACAACTTCGCAATAAATTCTACTACAATTTCTTTATTTAACAGATTATTCAACATTTTCATGAAGGTTTCTTTAAATGTGTTACAGCTTGAGGGCTATTTTAATCTAGCTTTTCACTTTCTTGTTTAATTACATTTTTTCTTAAATTATGGATTATTTTACGTTTTATGGGATAATTTTAATTGTTTGGTGATTTATCTTTTTCTTGATAGAAGTTTTTGTCTTGTTTAATACCTAGTTTTGTTTAAAAGTTCATTTAAAAAACGAAATAACGCATGTTATCACCAAGCAAAAAAAAAAAAAAAAAACTAAGCCATTAAATATTTTAAATTTGAATGTGTCTGAAGATCTATACAACTTTACTCGATGTCAAATCGCGGATATCCCAAATTTGCCATAGCGAAAGCGCATGTTGCGCGCGGACTAAGCTCATTGAAAGTCTTGCTTAAATTAATTGCAAAAATTTTTTCAGCTAACAAATTACTGCAAAGCACGGATATCCACACACGTATTTCATATATTTTCAATTCATTATGTGTTGTTTTTGAAAAATCCATTAATTTAGAAAATAAGCAAACCAATAAAAAAGTGCTATTTTTCGCTTTCAATTAAAAAGTTATATGTGCCGTATTCATATGCGTACAGTTTCATATAATTTGTCACGTAAAATATTGTAATGGTTTAACCCCAGTTTCGCGCCGACATTTGAAATTTCTTCCCTCCATAAATATATAAAAACTGAAAAACAGGGGGAAGGAAATTTCGTATCGGCAAAACTTTGGGGGGGGGGGGACAGCATTCTAATCTCATTCATTAATTTGTTTCTCTGCTTAAGTATAAACAAACATAGAATCTGAAAACAGAAAGCCCAATGAGCTAAGTCTGCGCGCATGCGCAGTCGCTGTGGCAACTTCGTGATATCCGCGATTTAACGTCTAGTTGCAACTGTTGGATATGTTTTAGTCTTGATTGAATTTCATTTCCTAAGACAACTTTGGAATAACTGTTAGATCTGTTCTAACCTTGAAATTGCAGTCCGAGATAAACAAACCCTATGAGCTGAGAGTAAGTACATGATAATTTAGGGAAAACTAGTCGACCCGTGCGGAACTCCGCACTGAGCTTCGAATCGTTTCATAAGGCATTTCTCTCTTTAAAAATTTCAAAGAAAGAACATTATGAAGAAAAACCGAAAAAAAAGGAAGCGCAGAAGAGAAGGCATGTAATTTAAAGACATCAGTAATAAAACCTCGTTAAATACAACATTGTGATAATTTGATCATCGCTCGCCTTTTGGTCGTACATATTTTCAATGCAAACATAAATATCATTAAAAGTGGCTAAGTAATGACTCGTGAAAAAGCAATAATTGTGCATGTGAAAAAAAACAGGTTGTGTCAAATACAGTCCTGCCCATGGGAGCATCTGACAGGAAAAAAAGAAACATTAAAGAGATATTTATTGGCACGGATTCGAATTGGCGCCATTCTGATTAACAGCCCGACACCCCAACAAACCTAGCAATTGCGCCTTCCTTTTCGAAAGCTATTCATTGAAGGAATGCGTAGTAAGAAACAGCAAAAAAGCTTTTTGCCAAAATAATAATAATAATAATAAGATCATGCTTCTATATTTTGTCATTAACCAGCATGATACGATCCTTATATATTATTTCTGTAGCCTGTTTTTGGTTTCTACGCCAGATTTTCCTCAATTCTTGATCGATTTCTTCGGTTTACACCTTATTTTAAAGCTTATGGTGCTGGCTACTGACGAAAAATAGACCCACGGTCTAAAAATTGTTTTTTGAGCCGAAAAACCTGTTTTAAAGAACCAGAATGAGGCTTTCGGTTAAACTTATAACTTTAACTTGCACTATGACCGACAGAGCTGAATAGCTTGATCGGCAGAGCGTTCTCCTCGTAGCCAGGAGAATGCGTGTTCGGGCCCGCGTCCGGACAAGCTGCATCAAAAAATTAGAGAAATATCGTGAGTTACATGAATACTTAATTAAGTGAATAACAAATATGAGGGAATAGAATAAATGAGTAGGAAACGCACTTTGCTGTTATGAAAAATTAATGTGGTTTTGTGCTAAAGTACTTCTGAATTGTACGCTTTTTTTTAAGCTTTGGCTCTGGTAAGAAAATTAAAGCATAATGTAAGTGAAAATATAAGTAACAGGTTTAAGAATTCAGACTACACACACAATAGAATTGTTTTTTGTTCAGAAAAAAATAACAATAAATCGTATATTGAAATATATATTCTTTTAATAAGTTTTTGACTCTTTGTACAAATAAAAAAATTATTACCTCAATTTGATGGGTAAAATACATATTTTTTCTTTTTTTTTGCAAAAAAAAAAAAAAAAAGCTTATCACATTTTTACTACATTCGAAAAGCTACTCTTAAAAAAGAGCATAGTTCAATTTATTTTGTATTTTAACCGTGCTGTTAAATGATGAACACGTGCTGCCATCTAAGTTATAACGGTTCAAGCAGCCTGCGGTAACAAATTGTAAAAATGTTCAAAAATAAAAACATTTCTCTTCAATATCTTACCTTATATATTATTCCCCTCTCATTTTAAAATTTATCAGGCTGGCTAACGACGAAAAATAGACTTACGGTCGAAAAATCAAGTTTTCGAAAACGCTCCTTGCTGTTTCAAAACCTTGATGCAGCCTGTGGTTCTTATGCATTTTTTTTAAAGCAAAGTTCTAATGCAGTTTTCCAATTTTTTACGTCGCTTTCGGCAAAAAAAAAAAAAAAATGTGTGTTTATATTTTAATAAAGCTGGACTTAGTTGTTCGGTTAAATTGATAAGTTTCTTTCGGTAGAGCGTTCGGCTATAAACTATCTGAACTTTGGGCAATCTTGGGCTGCCCGACATAATATCAAATTTATATTAGTATTACGCATTACATGTACTCATAACATACACACGTAATAAAATAAATGCAGTGGGAATGCTACTTGGTATTTCGATTCCTTTATGCAGGCTACAGTTATCATTCGGATAAGTTGACTGTTAATCGAAGGGTGTTCTTCCTTTTTTTAAGCTTTGACTCCGTCCAGACCACTAAACATAATGTAAACATAAAAAAGTATTAGATTTACCTCAAGGGAATCCTTTTTGTGCAGAAAAACATTTTCTTTGTACGCTGAAATGTAGATTTTTCTAATAGCAGTGTTCGACCTTTTATACAAATGAAAAAAATTCTACGCCAAATTAAAACTCCGGGTTTCACCCCAAAAATACATTTTCTCTACGTTCGAAAAATTACACTTAAAAAACGGACTCCAACTGGTTTTGGTTTTGAATTTCAAGTGTTCGATTAAAAGAGAAACATGTGCGTACATTTAAGCCGTAACGGTTAAAGCAACCTTCTATGTGAAATAGTTCAATATTCAAAGATAAAAACACTTGTTTTCAATCTAATTTATTATTTCTCTAGAATGTTTATTTCTATCGCTACGTGAGATATTCGTCATTCTTTAATCAAATTCCATGCTTTACGAATAATTTTAAATCGTATCATGCTGGTTGATGACAAAATATAGAAGCATGATCTTATTATTATTATTATTATTTTGGCAAAAAGCTTTTTTGCTGTTTCTTACTACGCATTCCTTCAATGAATAGCTTTCGAAAAGGAAGGCGCAATTGCTAGGTTTGTTGGGGTGTCGGGCTGTTAATCAGAATGGCGCCAATTCGAATCCGTGCCAATAAATATCTCTTTAATGTTTCTTTTTTTCCTGTCAGATGCTTCCAAGGGCAGGACTGTATTTGACACAACCTGTTTTTTTCACATGCACAATTATTGCTTTTTCACGAGTCATTACTTAGCCACTTTTAATGATATTTATGTTTGCATTGAAAATATGTACGACCAAAAGGCGAGCGATGATCAAATTATCACAATGTTGTATTTAACGAGGTTTTATTACTGATGTCTTTAAATTACATGCCTTCTCTTCTGCGCTTCCTTTTTTTCGGTTTTTCTTCATAATGTTCTTTCTTTGAAATTTTTGAAAAGAGAAATGCCTTATGAAACGATTCGAAGCTCAGTGCGGAGTTCCGCACGGGTCGACTAGTTTAAAATTATTCGTAAAGCATGGAATTTGATTAAAGAATGACGAATATCTCACGTAGCGATAGAAATAAACATTCTAGAGAAATAATAAATTAGATTGAAAACAAGTGTTTTTATCTTTGAATATTGAACTATTTCACATAGAAGGTTGCTTTAACCGTTACGGCTTAAATGTACGCACATGTTTCTCTTTTAATCGAACACTTGAAATTCAAAACCAAAACCAGTTGGAGTTAGTTTTTTAAGTGTAATTTTTCGAACGTAGAGAAAATGTATTTTTGGGGTGAAACCCGGAGTTTTAATCTGGCGTAGAATTTTTTTCATTTGTATAAAAGGTCGAACACTGCTATTAGAAAAATCTTCATTTCAGCGTACAAAGAAAATGCTTTTCTGCACAAAAAGGATTCCCTTGAGGTAAATCTAATACTTTTTTATGCTTACATTATGTTTAGTGGTCTGGACGGAGTCAAAGCTTAAAAAAAGGAAGAACACCCTTCGATTAACAGTCAACTTATCCGAATGATAACTGTAGCCTGCATAAAGGAATCGAAATACCAAGTAGCATTCCCACTGCATTTATTTTATTACGTGTGTATGTTATGAGTACATGTAATGCGTAATACTAATATAAATTTGATATTATGTCGGGCAGCCCAAGATTGCCCAAAGTTCAGATAGTTTATAGCCGAACGCTCTACCGAAAAAAACTTATCAATTTAACCGAACAACTAAGTCCAGCTTTATTAAAATATAAACACACATTTTTTTTTTTTTTGCCGAAAGCGACGTAAAAAATTGGAAAACTGCATTAGAACTTTGCTTTAAAAAAAATGCATAAGAACTACAGGCTGCATCAAGGTTTTGAAACAGCAAGGAGCGTTTTCGAAAACTTGATTTTTCGACCGTAAGTCTATTTTTCGTCGTTAGCCAGCCTGATAAATTTTAAAATGAGAGGGGAATAATATATAAGGTAAGATATTGAAGAGAAATCTTTTTATTTTTGAACATTTTTACAATTTGTTACCGCAGGCTGCTTATAACTTAGATGGCAGCACGTGTTCATCATTTAACAGCACGGTTAAAATACAAAATAAATTGAACTATGCTCTTTTTTAAGAGTAGCTTTTCGAATGTAGTAAAAATGTGATAAGCTTTTTTTTTTTTTTTTTTGCAAAAAAAAAAGAAAAAATATGTATTTTACCCATCAAATTGAGGTAGTAATTTTTTTATTTGTACAAAGAGTCAAAAACTCATTAGAAGAATATATATTTCAATATACGATTTATTGTTATTTTTTTCTGAACAAAAAACAATTCTATTGTGTGTGTAGTCTGAATTCTTAAACCTGTTACTTATATTTTCACTTACATTATGCTTTAATTTTCTTACCAGAGCCAAAGCTTAAAAAAAAAAAAAAAAAAACGTACAATTCAGAAGTACTTTAGCACAAAACCACATTAATTTTTCATAACAGCTAAGTGCGTTTCCTACTCATTTATTCTATTCCCTCATATTTGTTATTCACTTAATTAAGTATTCATATAATTCACGATATTTCTCTAATTTTTTGATGCAGCTTGTCCGGACGCGGGCCCGAACACGCATTCTCCTGGCTACGAGGAGAACGCTCTGCCGATCAAGCTATTCAGCTCTGTCGGTCATAGTGCAAGTTAAAGTAATAAGTTTAACCGAAAGCCTCATTCTGGTTCTTTAAAACAGGTTTTTCGGCTCAAAAAACAATTTTTAGACCGTGGGTCTATTTTTCGCCAGTAACCAGCACCATAAGCTTTAAAATAAGGTGTAAACCAAAGAAATCGATCAAGAATTGAGGAAAATCTGGCGTAGAAACCAAAAACAGGCTACAGAAATAATATATAAGGATTAGTGATTTTCAAACTTCAGTTACTCCGGCCCATGATGTCCCTGGGGGTTGAATTTTTGTATATGTACTCAATGGTCCCCCAAGAATGCGTATACAAAACATCATTACCGTAGCCCCCTGGGGGGGCTGTGATAGAACCCCGGGAAGGTACAGTTTGGGGGGTAAAAACGAGGGGGGAAGGGGAGGGGGGTTAAATGGCACAAAAGGCACACCAGTAGGGCACAAGGAATATGTGTGCGAAATTTCACCTTGATTCCTTTTTTCGTCTTGGCTGTAGCCCTGTCAAAGAAAGCAAAAACGTTTTTGAACAGCGATTTTATAACTTTAATACATCCTCCCCCTGATGGTTCAGGGGATTGTATTTTGGTTTGCGGCGTCAGGGGCCACTAGAGATTGAGTGTACCAAAAATCAACTCCGGGGGTCTTCATGGGGCTGAGATACAGAGGACTGAAAAACCCAAAAAACCCCCACTTGTTCTGTCGTGTAATCTTGGTCTTGGTCGCTTTTATTTCCTTTCGTCTTTGGCGGTGGATTTGCTTCTGTTGGCTGCTGACGTTTGGTTTCCTTGGCGGGGCGGGGCGCTCCCGCGCCCCGTAATATTTAACTCGCTTCTGAATTATCATATCCAGGAAACGCGGTAGAGAGCAATCGTAAACATTAAGCGCACTATTGGACTGCACGTCTAAGTTCATCACTTGTGACGTCATAAAGACTACGCCTTGTTTAAAAAATCTGACATTTTAATAAATTAATTACAAATTAAACGTTGGGGAAAAAAAATTGTTTCGCTCCATATTTTTTTTTTTGTTTTGCTTATTCTCTCAATTTTAGTGACTAAAAGTAGTATTTTTTGACGGAAGGAAACAACTCCATTGCTCTTATGGAAGACAGCGGCTTATCCCATGTTAAAAACCCACAGTAGTTCCCAATACAAGCTATTGAAAGTACCATGCTAGCAGAGACAGGAGCCATGATTTTTTCAATGATAATACATTCTTAATTACAAAAGTTAAAGTCAATGTGTACAATAATGTAAAAAACATTGAAACTAATTGGGTAATTTTAAACACATATGTTAAGTTGTAAGGAATTGTAATTTTCGCTCTTTTTTCTAAACTTCTCATGTATCATTTTTATAGTAAATGGAACTAAATAAAAGGGTAAGACATGCAAATATCAAAGAAAAAAATCATAGCTTTTAAGCTCCACCCAGCGTGGTGCAAGTTGAATTTGTCGTGGTCACAAAGTCCACGTTCCCATCCCAAATAAATACATCTGGGTGTGCTGGATCAGCGGTTGCTAGACCCCAGCCCAGTTCTAAGTCAGAAAGAAAGAGCCGACTTCAGGGCACGTGCAACACGTGAAACCACCATTGTAGAACAGTACCCGCCACTAATAAAATCACTGGATTATAAAATCAGCCGCTTTTTACTTCCTTTTACAAAAAAGGAAGTATTGTATTCGCAAAAATATTTTCACCCAAAAATCGGCCTTAATTTCCATTTTTCACACCCCAAAATGCATGTTGAGTTTTTTTTTCAACCCGACCACAGGTGGATATGTGCCTAGGAACGTACAGACACCCGAAATATCCATTTTGACGATCCCCGAGTCAATTACAACAAGTTTTCTCGTGACGTCTGTATGTACGTATGTATGTGCGTATGTATGTATGTGTGTATGTATGCCGCATAACTTAGAACGGAATGTCCTAGAAAGTTGATATCCTAGTGGAATCTAGTTGTACATCAGCTCGTTTAAATTAAATCTGGAAGAACAGAATTATAGCAATACAAAAATATGATAAAATCATCTTTTAATAAAATCACTATTGCCGTTTATAAAATCAAACTTTTGGCTATCATACGTTAGCAATTGATAAATAAGCACCTAAAAGTGAAGGAATTTGTCTCACTACCAAACGGCACGACCTTGAGGTCACGGATTTGGGCAAAATTCTAGATATAGGTCAGTTCCAACTAGATATGAGCTCAGGTATAGCGGTCTGAATGCATAGGCCCCAGTTCGGCTGCAATAGGAGTCCAAAAATGATAATTTGGACCCAGAAATGCAATGGAGTTTCTTTTAAAATTACCGTTTTTATCGCTTTTTCTGTTATTGTACTGCAGAATGAGCCGTTTGGATGCTTACCTTTGAATTAATTACGTTTAATACCAATTTTTAATAAGCCGTTGTAAAATTCAAATTGGCTACTGTTTTTAATTTCAAGAACTTGAATGTCAAAATAACACAATAACAGGATATTTTTGTTTTATATTGATCTTCTGAGAGTAAAAAGTATTTGTTGTTTGCTAATAAAAACATTTTCTTTAATTGGACATCTATCGTCTGCTATGAAAGACATCCCACATTGATAAGGAAAAAATGGGAGAAGAGAAAAAGCTCTGATTTATTAGTCATGGCGCACAAAATAATGAAAAAACAAGATCGTTTCAACGTTCAACTTTTCAAATAACTTAGTTAATGCCCATAAATAAATACGTGTCCTCCCTTATACTCAATTTACTAACAAAAGATGTCAAAGGTGTTGGGAGAGATCAAACATAGTGTTGAATTCTGAAATTCCAATGGAAACGCTATTTCATTTCTATGGCCAAACTAGCAACTTTGGAACCTCGTTGCAGAGAAACTAGGGCCGATGCAGTCAAACCACTTTACCTGCGCTCAAATGTAGTGGGAATGGACCTATAGCTAGAATTTTGTCTAAATCCGTGACCCTCAAGGTCGTGCCATTTGATCGTGAGTTTTCACAAATTGACCCTTAAGAAGTATTAGGCAACGTTATCTTGCCATCCAGAAGCTCAAACATGTGGCGGAATGGCAACTCATTGAACTGGAAAAGTCAAACTGCCTGGTGCACAGGCATATATCATGACAGAAACCTACAAGAGTTGCAGAATGAAAACAGCTATATCGAACTAAATAATAGTGCACTGTGATCACTACTGAGATATGCAGACTGAAAAAACAATGTAGGAAAACAACTGACATGGTCGTAGGAAGGCGGAGATGGATCGGAGGCGAGCACTTCATCCAGGCGAGTGCCGTTCTCTGGATTGCTGTCCGACATCTGCGCACGAGAGTTTCTAAGGTTTTGCGCGCCTAGAAAGCACTGACTGAACCTCACAGTTTTTTTTTCTATCTTATTTTCATTCTACTGAAAAAAACTTCGCCTATTACATTTAAATACTGATTTCATCAAATATAAAAACCCATAAAAATGTAACTTTTTTATTATTTTGGGAAATTTTGGAGCTAATGCGCGACCAGAGGGTATTAGCTGATCGAAACCAAACTTAAACACATTTTTTGAGGCTCTGTTTAAAGACGTTACAAATTATTACATTTAAAAAACATCTAATTTACGAAAAAAATTAAAAAATTCGCAATTTTTTTTTTTAAATAGTTTGTCAAAATTTAGGGTTTTTGCGTAAACGGTAGATGTCAATCTATTTCCAAAATTCTTTTTTTCCTTTTCTTGTATTTGTAATTCGAAAATTTTCCGCGCTATTACAACTTCGAAATAAAAAAAAAAAAGTTTTTTTCGGCCCACCCTTATGTGCAGGCATCCAATGCATGGTGCATGTTCTCCCCTTTCGATCAATTTTTTCAAGTAATCTGTGGACTTCCTGCGTGGGTCTTGAATTCGCAAGTGTAATTGCTTTCATAGCAGATTTAAAATCACAATACACTACCAGTACATCACCTTTATTTAAATCATTCAAAGTGTTGTATTCTATCAAGACCTTTTGAATTGCTTTCAACTCGTGAGGGAAATTTGAAGCTATGTTACCTGCTCATATCTCAGTTGCTTAGTTGAATAGTCTACTGTTTGACCTTGGATTGTATGTAATTTGGCAATTGGCCAAGTTAAGACGATTCCTTCTGAACGAATGTTGCAGGGAGAAGGAAAAATAACGACGTGATTTTGATTTACGCGTTTTATAATGTCACTAGAGCCTAATTAATTTATTTCATTCTCTAAGTTTAAAAAAAGTGGAAACAAACAGTTTCTATGGGGACAATAAGAAAATATTAATGTTTTCATTTCGTCAGGAAAAGTAGAATCAAAATGGTAAGTGCAAAATTATGTTGTTAAAAATGCATCAATTAATCTTTGTAGTAAGAATATAGATCGAATATAGTTTAAATTTAGGAACTGATTCCGTGAACGAATTGTCATTTGTACAAAACTGAGTCTAAATAGGCAAAAGCGCACATCTGTGATGAACAAACTAACACCCCTGCAAACTAATAGATGCATCCATTTCCGCCTATAAACCGGATATAAACCTTTCCATGTAATCGATGGTTAGACAGTAGTAGAATGATGTGGAATCCTTATCCTCCTCGAAGTATTGTTTCATCTGAGGAACCCTCTGTATAAGCTTGGACCAAAGATCTAGATATCAGCTTAAAAAGCGACGCGTCCGCCATCTTAGGACTGAATTTGCTTTGTTCCTATGTTTGCTATGATGAACTAACCCGTTTTGCTTCTTGATTGTGGTGGCTCTTGATCGTGGATTAGCAAGGATTTAATAAGAAACCACAATCAAGAAGCAAAGCACGCTACTTAATCATAGTAGACAGGAAATAGTAGATCCCAAGGTGGTGGATTTGTCGTTACTTAAGCTACGATTTAGAGCTTTTGTTATGAACTACAGTAAAACCTCGTTAAGTCGTCACTCGAGGGACCAAAAAATTTTGACCACGTATGCGGAGTGGGAAATAAGGAAGGAAAAAAAAACTTCTCACAAGTACTTTCATGAATAGCTGTAGAATTCAGTGAGAAAAACCAAAAGCTTGTATAATCCACACTGTAAAAACAATTAAGAAACGTTCCTGGGAAATAATAGGCAGCTGATGTGCCCAATTTCAACCAGTAACATATCTTACAAAAGCCAGGAATGTTTTCCGATAAAAGTCAGTAAACTTCCTGAAATACTGGGAAATCTTCCCTGTTAAAGCCAGTCGTGAACCTTCTAGAAAAATTGAATAGGTTTAATGTAATTGGTTAGACTCTTCCTTGTTTGCCAAGAAAGCAGCAGAAGCATTAGTGCAACCATGGCCAACGCTAAGCGAATAATTGCAAGCAAGGACTAAACATATTCCTTGCCTGCAATTCCTTCCTCGCAAAGCTGCAGCTATCCAGCGACTTATTTGCTCCCATCGGGAACTTAGTCAACCCAGACGAGCAGTAACTAAGCTAAAATCGATACACTTAATAAACACGACCAGTCAACTTTTAAACTGGTAGCAAAAATCATTTTTCACACCAGTGAAACGTCTGCATTCGTGCATCTTTTAGCAATTCAGGAAACTTTTTTGCGAAGATACTTGATTTTGTGGGGAAATAGGTGAAAACCTCTGAAATCCCGAAACGTTCCACGGAAATAATCAGTAACGTCTCGGAATTTTTTTACAGTGCAAGTCTATAAATTAGTGGAAACTTTAAAATGAAGGAAAACACACTTATTTTAGTTACCTAGTTTTATTTTCTTTTACTTATACATTACTTAATCATAATAACTCATTTTAATGTACTTACTGTTCATTAAAACACTCCATCAGTGTTGACTGATGAAGTGGTTGCTTACTGAAAATAAATCTGTCTTCTAACGTGCTTCAAGCTTTAAATTCCGCGTCTGTTGTACCTTTAACGAATGTTAAATACTGACAAACGTTCTCCAGAGCATTAAATTTTGTCTATCTTGCTGGATGGAGTTTGAGTCATATGATTGGTACTAGACAGAGTCGCATCAAGAAGTATGCTTTGAATGACCAGAAGTGAGAAGCGAGATTTCAAGGAAAAATGACCATCACCCAGCATTTCAACTAAGTCGAACGCTATTTTCTAAGATCCGATAAGAAAAGAGAATTTTAGAAAACAATTTTTGGGTGACTATTTAACCGGAGTAAAATTAAATTTGGTGACCAGTAAAAGAGGATTATTTTACATTACTGTGAATGAGACCTTGTCGGGACTAAAGGGCAATGACGACTTAAGCGGAGTGACCACTTAAACGGTTGACTACTTGTTGAGGTTTTACTGTAGTTTGACTTTAGATTACGTCTTGATTGTTCTGATTCTTTTGGTTCTGATGACATTCCGAGCTTCATTTATTGAGCAGTGTCAACAAGACATGCTACAATCAAATGATTCGATAACATTTGGCTAAAATGGTAAATCATTTTAAACGGCTTTCATTAATTAAAGTTTTACAAAAAGAAATTACGCATGGAATAGTTTAGAGACTTTTTTTTTCAGTTTTATACCGAAAAAAGCAATACTTTAATACAATTCAAATAAGAATTGTTAAATTGAAAATGAGGAAATCGTGCATTAAAGGTGCCCTAAATGCCCGTCAATTTCTTTGCTTTCCTTTTTTGATTAGGGAATAATATTCAAAAGAAAAAAAAATATTTTTATTATATTCATTCAGCTAAAGATAAAAATGCAAGAATCTTGTTTTGTTCATTAAAAAGAAATTTTTAAGTTATGACATTAGGAATGAATAATAATCGTTTTAACTGGCAAAAACCGCAATTAAAAATCTTCTTTCATGGTACTTTATGCAGCTTAATAATAACAATGAACTTAATTTTCGTTTTTCGGGAACTCGATACATGACAATATCAATTTTATTGAACCTCCGTTGCGAACATTTTCTAACAATGTATTCTTTCAAACAAAGCTAAATAAGTCAACAAAAGAACTTTAAAAAAGCAAAAAATGAATATTAAAAATCCCAAGAAATGTTACGTAATTAAAATTAAAAAAAAAATAGAATCAAACAAAGTGTTTTTCAAAAGACATTGTCTAATCCTTGATAAATTTTATACATCTTCCAAGGCGTTAAACAATGCGTCATATATAGAGACAAGTACAGCTATGGGGAACAAATTTGCATTTCAAAAGAAGCATATTCTAATTTAAAAGAAAAAGGAAGGACAATATTTTTTTTCAGAAAGGAAAACGAAGCCAAAACAAAAAAAAAAAAAAATGTTTTAAAATGCACAATGTACTTAAACTTTTAAGTATAAATGGTATACAAAGGCTTTTTTCCTTTATTTTTGCTTCCGTTAATAAGATTTTTTTTTTCTTTTTTTTTGATTACATGCTCAAAAAATATATAATAAATATTAGCTTAAGTATTTGGTAGAAAAGGAAGTTAAAAATGTTATAGCTTGTTTATCCTAATTATATATTTATAAAGTAGTGTGTATGTGTGTGTGTGTGTGTGTGTGTGTGTGTGTGTGTGTGTGTGTGTGTGTGTGTGTGTGTGTGTGTGTGTGTGTGTTTGCGTCCGTGTAAATATCAAACACTCATTTTTAAGTCCAGCAAGATGAACAACAATACTTGTTGCTATTTTTCCTTTCAGTGCCCTGACGGGAAATTTCGTGTGATCCTTTATTATTGCATAGAATTTTTGTCTTTAGGAAATGCATTTAAAATACATTGGCGTGCAAAAAAATTCTGGGCGAGACGGTTTTCTTAATGTAACGTGTCACAAACGTTTTCCAAGTGAACGCACATAATACCAAGGCTTAAGAACATGGATAATGCAAGCAACACCTCCCAAGAACAGTAATCAAAGTTATAGAAAGTAGATGAATTGACAAACTAGCATATTGCACAATGTGACGGAAGGTTAAAATATTCTTATAGCAGGTTATCAGCAAGAAACTTCTTGCATTTTATAGAGGATATTAATTCATCAGACTGTTGTGCAGGTTTCACATCTTCTCTTGTTGCTAATTATGATGATGTCAATAAGTTGTTGAAGCACAGATGCTCATTCCTCTCGTAGATCCAATCTTCTTTCTTTTCTTTCTTTCTGGTGCTTAATTGCACAGATTTATTTTTTTTTTTGAGGACTACAAGCTGAGTGCCTTGCCTCCCTTACGCATGGTATATTTTTATTACACATATAAACAACACAGGAAAGAATTTACAACAGAAGGAAAGGAAAGTACAACCGGAGCAAGTATGGGAATCTAACCCACCGCCTCAAGTCTGCCAATGTCAAGCAGTCGTTCAGACCGCTCGGCCACTGGGGCCCCTGTAGAGCCAATCGCAACTCCATAATCGTTACTTGCCTCAAATTACCTGGTGCCAAGTGTCTTCCTCAAAGTTCTATGCTGCTTTCGGTGACCTTTCCAACCAATTCATGTGTTCGGTATTGCCATTCTCTAACAGCTCTTCGACTGTAATCATGGCATATGGTGGGTTTTTGTAGTTCAGGGTTTTTTAACCTTTTAGGCTCTGCGCCCGCTTTGAACATTGACGGGAGGTCACGCCTCCCCCCCCTCCGATACGAGGGCAAAAATCAAAATTTAAAACTTAAGAAATTTAACAAATTTTATAAACGTATCAAATTTGATAAATTTTGTAAACTACGCATAACTTTGTTTTGAGCATAGTCATATTAGAACATAGGAAATTAAAGAACTCAATGCAAATAAATTGGAAGTAATCTAGGACCTAGATGAGGTTGATCATCAGACTCTAACAGTACTAAAATTTATAAAGCTGAAGAAGTACACGTAAAAGCTATTTTTGTGACCGTTAAAAATCCACGTCCCATTGAAGCCACGCTGGCTAATAATTTTAAAAAAAATATTTTCTTGCTGACGACAAACTGATAGCAAATTACGAGTGAGTGAGAGATCCAGTTCATAAGATTCCCGGAGGACTCTCCCTTCATGAGGAAGAAAAATTCATAGACATTACGACAAGTGGCGAAACCAAAAGACAATTTAATTATAAACACTATTTGAATTTTGGTCAGGAATACTGTCCGACATTTTTAACACAAAACCTTACTCGAATTTGCGCATGCGTCAGTGTTCTTCTGATTTTATCAAAACAGGGGTGATAACGAGAAGGAAGTAACGAGCAAGCCAAAACTGAATGCATCTGGAAGTGTGCTTCCTTAAACCATCACCCCTTTTTCAATTGGAACCGTTAGCAGCTACTAGTTGTGGAGTTCGAGAACAGACAGTAGAGAATTCTTTTTCCGCACTAAAAACAAGGGCATTTCGCATTCTATTACCATTTTCAACATCTTACCTTCGTGACACTGGATTTTCTGCTGTGGCTTCTTAAATGACAAAATATAGGTTTTGGCTAAATATAGAAACATAACTGAGATTGGCTACTTTAAATATTAAACCTTTCTTCGAAAAATTTTGTTCTTCGAGACAGAAACAAGGATGTCACTAATAATTACGAAACATCTTTTTAATTTGGTACGTTTTCATTAAGTAAGTTTTGATTCAGAAGTTATTTACTTTAATGAGATACTTATTATATTTTTAAATGCATTTTCTTTTCTATTTGTATGTCTGCTTTTCCCTTCAGTCAGTTAATCAATTCTTTTAAATAATTTCGCTTGGATATTTTCGAGTGTGCTCGCGCCACCCTGGGGGGCGTGCCTCACAAGTTGAGAATCACTGTTGTAGTCCATGAAAAAAAGAAACTGAAGACTGATAGCATTCATAAAGAGACGCACAAAAGGAAGGATTAGCTCATTATTATAGCACTTCACAGTGATTCAATCTCAAATCAAAAATGTCAAAGTATGTTCGTTTACCAATCAGGATACCTCTCAATGCGAGAACTTCATGTCCTTTAAAAGGGTCCTTTCGATCGTGTGGGAGAGGTTATTGCATGTTCCCTGCTTTCTTCAGATGTGCATGCGTCCAGAAACAGTACTCAGACTAAATCCGCCTTTATGTGTAAATAGCACTAGGTACCATGTGTTTTCTGTTCTATTTTGGTGTCTCCGACATCTCATGAAATGCTTTCTCTGCTAAGAAGGTATTTAAGGTACAAACCGTGCGGATTTGAGCAAATGGATCACCACTGGGCTCCCTTCTAGTCGCAGTAAGACACTATATGGATCGTACAATAATCTGCTGCGATTGCTTGGCTATTTCTTCAGTTGTCCGCTATATGTTTCTTCTTGCCTCTTCATTGGCCATCTGCTGCCGTACTTGTCTAAAGTCAAAATGCTAAATCGTTGGACTACTGCTCTTGCAGTTTGAAATGTTCTCCAAAGTCGTGGAACTTTGCTATAAACGATACCGAAATCCGAAGTCACACTTGCCAAGCTTTGAGTAATTTCCATCTTTTTAAGGATTTCACCCCAGGAGTAATCTAAAAGATGCACTGTTCGACATTTCACACTGAAACTGCAACTCGAAATTGTTTAAACAAACTCATATACGCAGTGCATCCTGCGCATAACAAAGATGTTGCATGTAGCCAGTAGGGGTGCCTTCCGAAGACAGTGAAATTTTCGGAAGCTATGAGGGAGTTCGCCCTCCCCCTCCCCAAAAAAATGTGCAAATATGCATACCAAATCATTAAATCATTACAAATACCATTTGAAGGTTTTTTTTTTTCGATAATGTTTCAGTTTTATAATGTGTTGTCAGCCCAAAATTTTCGGAAACGGCAACTCAAAATTTTTAGAATCCTGATGTAGCATTTGCAGAAGTAAACTTAGCAACAACTAATTTATTTTTTGTACATTACCTGACATTTCCTTTATTTCCCTTTCAACCCATTTATGAGCCTTAAAAATTGAAAAACACTTTAGGGACAAAAACTACAAAATATTTAAAACTAAAAAAGAAAGATAAATACAGAAAAAATAAACAATGATGAGGACATTCTTTAAATTTAGAGGACAATGTTATCGAGCAGGGGTAAAGCATTAACTTTTGAAATAAATGGTCTTTAGTTTCGACTAGAAAAAAGAAAAAAATATTTAAGCACGTTTCAAAAAAGTAGCATTTTATACCACGAAAAATATTTTATTGCGACAGAATTATCTTGAAACTGAAGGAAAAATCTTACTATGTCTCATTAATAGCGACAAACAATTCTTTTGAGATGAAAATACTTTTAACTCAATTGCAAAGTACAATTGTATTCCGTTTCTTAGAAAATGCATTTTATATGCTCCTCTAAACAAATTATACTTACTATTTTTCTCTTGAACCCAAACTCAGATTTAAGAGTGTTCTTTCATGAATTTATGTTTAATAACTTGGAAATCAAAACTATGTTAAAAGAAGTTTTTTTTTGCGTATCTTGGTGCAGTACCAAATTATTGTTTCTTTTCCTTCGTTTTTTTCTCTGTAAGTTTTTTCCCCATTTATTTAGTTAAAGATAACTTGATTAACAAATACATCCCGTCTTGTTAGAAGAAAGTATTGTGTTCATTTATTCTAAACCTTTGTTCAATACTATTATTTTCCAATTATAGTTTAATGTGTAGCTTTATGCATGGGACTCTTTATGGCACAAAAATATCATAAAACAATGTATTCTTAATGAGTATTTATAAGTACATTTTATCCAGCACATTTTTGGGGGAATGTTTTCCTTAAGCATTAAAATTGTTCAGAATTCATTAGTGTTTGACATAAAATTATGAGAACCCACAGGTAAAAGGGGATTAAAAATAGTCCCTTTTTATTTCTTACGCGTGTTTTTTCTTTTGGATTCAAGACGATAACGCTTTAGGTTAGAAAAGTTTTAACTTCTTAATTTAATTAACATTTTAAATTAAATAAGTTTATTCAGCAAAAGGACGGTTGGCTTACTTCTGTCTCCCAAATTCTTACTTTTTTAATTAAATTAGAAACTATTTCAGTCCTATTTACCTATTCAATTAGGACATTTAAACAAAAATCTTATTTTATTACAGGCTTTTGAGAGATTTTCGTTTAAGCATGACGTTGTCTTCAAAGGAATACGCTTTCAGTTTTCAATTTAAAAAGTGAATAGTGTCTTGTTTTATTTTCCTTCATTTAAAATATTTCATCGCATTGGATGTAGTCAGGTTACTGGGTTCGTCCTTAATTTTTTATCTTGTTCTTCTAAGAAAAAACAAAATATTTAACAGGAAATAAATGATGCATTGGTTATGTTTTTTTAACCATGAAGTTGCAGTATTTCAACTAAAAACATGGAATGTGAAGCAGTGCTAAACTCTAATAAATGCAGTTGCGCAAAAGAAAATAAAAAACTTTTTTCTAAAATGTCCATTATTGTTAACTAAAACCAACTGCAGACGAGTGTTTTTATGCACAAGTACTAAGAGACATCTACAATGTTTTACTTTTATATCAGCGGGATATTTTACAGCAGCGCTTATTTTTCAGTGAATCACAAAGATAAGAATGAAATTTTGTAGTAAGTTACCGCCCTAAGCCAGGGCTAAGGCAGAAATACTTAAGTATATAAGTATTTCTGCCTTAGCCCTGGCTTAGGGCGGTAACTTACTACAAAATACCATGCTTTGCCATCAATCTTTGAGTTGAACCGCATCATTGATGCGGTCACTCATCTGGTGTTCTAATTCTACATTAGCTACCAGTTTGTTTGGCTCTCTTGGCTCCCTTAAGTGGATTTTCACCACCAGCTCATGTGATTCCTATTCCGGGCCGATGAGTAATAAAAAGCACGAAACTGCAGTCCTCGAATGGAATAACTGAGCTGGTGGTGTATTTTAAGTAAGAATGAAATGTTCTAAACCGTACTATTAGGATCTGCTTGAATCATTTAGACACTATTATTTAGACGTTTTAAAAGTAATTAATAAAATTTTAAATATTATTACTTAGGTAATTGCCCCAAATAAGATCAACCTAAGGTTTGATGTATCGCTCATTATGAGCGATATATTGACTCCACATTTCCGTACATGCATCAAATGAGACAGTGAGAAGCAAAGGGATGTAAGTCGCAAAACTAAAATTCTGAGATAACCAGTACAAATATCAGGGAAACCTCTCCTTTGTCTTGGGGCAAAAGATAGTTCTAGTAGCCCCGGTAGGTGCTGCTGTATAGCATGATTTAGAAAAAAATCAATGAAAGTCTACCTAGGACATGATCTTTATACGCGTTTTACACAAAACTTTAAAATGCCCACTTGCATCCTTTTGTTTCTCACTGCCTTTAGTTTAAAAAAAAAAAAAATCAAATGGAAAAATTGGTGATTATTTTTTTTTTTCAATCTAGGCCAAAGATTGAAAAAGCTTAATATGCATGTTTTATGTCGAAAGCTAAATAGTTTTCTAAATTACTTTACATGGTTAGGGATCCTACTCAGTCGTAATGATTGTAAATCAGCTGAATAGTGATGATTTTGCTGGGTTCTGTTGCAGTACTGTTGGAAGGCATGTCGTACATATTTGTGCCCATTTTACTTTGTGAAGTTTTGTTTTTAAGGTGACATGAAACCTTTCAAGATAATATTCGAGATTCGGCTGTTCACAAATAATGCCATGCTTTAAGAGGAGGATGAGGGTTCATGATTTTGTGACAGGGGGGAAGGAAGGGTAAAAAGATTTGGTCGTCACCGCCCTTTTTATTTTTACCACAAATTTTTTGACGTATGACAATGGGGGAAAGGGGAATATGGTGGAGGGTGATATATGGTGACAAATGGAGGGAGGTAGTCAAATATGTTGAGAAAAAGTATGGCATTATTTATGAACAGCACCTTATTAGAACTGCACATTTTCTTCAAAGTTTTGCTGTATAACTCTCATTTACATTCATATATATACCAGCAATTGCATATTATCGTATATCGTAAATCAAAGTTGTAAATTCACATAATATCAAAATCAGCATACAATTACTAAGACACATAAAAGGTTCAAAAGTGTCTCAAAATTCATTTATAGCTAAAACGCAAAAGCTTTTAATGTTTAAATTTCAAATTTTGAATAAATCCTAAAGTCATGAAGGATTCCCAGATAAAACTTTAAAACATATGATAAAACTCAAATTAGAATAAAAGTATTCTCTGAGTCCATGTCACTTTTTTTTTGCTTATTCTACCAATTTCAGTGACTAAAAGTAGTACTTTTGACTGAAGGAAACATCCCCATTCTTACCTCAATCACACAACACGTATTCTAAAAAAATGACGCAAAGTAGGCAGAATTTATTAAATTAAAACAGAAACAAACTCACAAACTAATTGAGATAATTAACAGTTACGAATAATGTTTATCTTGGCAGTAAAGCAGAATATAAATTAGGGCTACGAATATGACAATTAATATGATTAGCATACTATTTGTACAATTAATGACGTTTAGGAAATACTTTTGTGCACTGGAGGGTTTCGAAGCGATTGATTTGACTTCAATTACTGAGAGTAGTTTCAGTTGCTTATTGCTAATTCTATCTGAAAATATATTTAATTTAACAAACTAATATAGCAATAAAGTACATGATTTTCAATTCTTCAGCCAGACTGAATCATTTGCGAAGCACATCTTATACATTTTGAGTTTTGGGAAATTAAATTTTACTATAAATGGAAAACTAACGCACAAATAAAAGAAGTAAAAAAAAAAAAGATATAATTTGAATTATCACATTGTGAATTCAAGTTATGTTTTCCGCAATCACGAGTTGCGACAGGACCCTATTCATTGGGGGTTCTTGTTTCTAAAATCGGCTCCTATCCTCCCAAGCCTGCTCCTCCTACTGGGCGGTTGCGTGAGTGTATGTGTGTAGACGTGAGTGTATGTAGGAGTGTGTGTGAGAGGAGTATGTGTATGTAGGGTATGGACGCACAGGAGAAGGGGATCCCGGTGGACAGTGCCGCTAGTGGAGGCCCAGGACCAGAGGAGCAGCTCTTACATGGGCCGGTGGACGGCGCCGGCGGTGCAACCTGGTATATATATATATATATATATATATATATATATATATATATATATATATATATATATATATATATATATATATATATATATATATATATATATATATATATATATATATATATATATATATATATATATAGTGACACCCAGTTAAAATTAAGTCTTTTTTTCGACCGCCCAATAAATGACCGCTACATAATGCAGCAACAGTTTGGTACCAAGCGACCAAGCGGTGGTGGTAGGGAAGGTATCAAACAAGCATTTGGCAGTGTGAGGGTTGTGTGGAAAAAATCTGTATTTAGCAAAGCGTGATTATGTCCAACCTCTCCGACGTGAAAAAAAAAAAAAGGCATGATAATCGGAGCTCATCTCGCTGGAGCGTCAATCTCCAGAATAAACTAGTTTTGCGGATTTTTTAATGACCACTGTATTAAGGATTGTAACAGCCTACACAAGTGTGGGGAAGGTGTCTTCTGCGAAGCTCATTAGTGGGCAAAAATCGAAATTGAAGAATCGTGATAGACGAGTGTTGAAGCGGATTTTCCTCCGAAAACGCAAGACTGCACTGCCGCAGATAACGTCCAAGAAATATGCAAACCTTCAGACTATCCCGTATCAATAAAATTTAATCAACAAGATTTACATTCGGCCCACATTTTAGGCAGAGTAGCTATTCCAAAACCATGAGTTTCGACGCAAAGTGCTATGAAGAGACTTCCGTGGTACAGAGACCACCTAAGCTGGACACAGCTTCAATGGAAACAAGCCATATGGTTTGACTAGTCATCATTTACAGTATTCTAAACCACTGGACGTGTGCCATGCGAACACCGGCAGAAGCATTTCATATTGACAGCTTGGTTCCTACGTGAAACATGGAGGGGTTTCTGTGTTGGTGTGGGGAGCAATATCTTCCACTGGATTTGGGCATCCTATTGCTCTGAGGTAGAGAATCACAGGTGAACATTATCGAATCTTTCTCGCCAATCATCTTCCCTCTATGCTTCAGACTCTTTTTCCGGGAGAACGTCTGGTGTTCCAAGATGAGAACGCCTCTGTTCTAAAGAACCGCTGTGTTCAAACATGGTTACATGAGCATGACGATGAAGTAGAACATCTAACGTATTGTCCCCAGTTCCCTGATCTGAACATCATTGATCTTTTGGGGGTGTTTTTAGAGAACTAAATCCGTGCGCAGTTTCCTCTTCCATGCGCTCAATCTGAGATCGAGGCACTCTTGCACGAGGAATGGGGGGCAAATTCCATTGAACTATGCACAAGACCTTTATTTGTGAAACTCACGTCGAATACAAGCTGTTATTCAGGCAAAGGGTGGGTCCTTATTAATGAAGGAATTTCATTTTTTCACAGGTGTTAGTATTATTTTGTCCTATACCAGTGTACACACACACACACACACATATATATATATATATATATACAATACAATACAATTTCAGCAATTACTACCGATATCGAGCTGCAGACAGCAAACTGCAGAGACGATCTTTTTTTACTTTTTTTTTTTAATTGTTCTTTTTTTTTTTTTTTTGCATTTTACTTTTCCTGGGCGTGGTATTACAGCCAAAAAAAATGCAAATTATTGTTTTTGCGTAATTTCAATTCTAAACCGTCTCAGCTTTTGTTCAAAAATACTCTTTACCAAGAAGCCGAATGTTCCTAAACATTTTATTAACTTCCAATGATGCATAATGTTATTTTTAGATTCATTACTTTCTTCTATATCTAATATATAGAAGAAAGTATTGGATTCGTGCAAATTTTCGAATTTCGAATTTTGACGGATTCGAACGTTTTGAGGTGTGTTGAGTCCATTTCGACTATTTTTGGAAAATGTCTGTCTGTCTGTGTGTGTGTGTGTGTGTGTGTGTATGTGTGTGTGTGTGTCACGTCTGTGTGTGACCAGTTTTTTGTGGCCGCTCTACAGCAAAAACTACCGCATGAAATCGAACGAAATTTGGTACACATATATGCCCCTGTGTGAACTTATGCCCATTGGTTTTTGGCGCGAATTCCTCCAAGGGGGGTGGAGCAATGGGACGTTTTTTGAGTTTTGCTCGATTGCAATTCCCCAGGAAGTAACTGGCGGTATCAGACAAAATTTGGTCCATATGTTGTCCCTAACAGGTACAGATCCTGATTCAATTTTGGTGTCAATAGCTCAAACGGGGGTTGAGCTATAGAACGTTTTTTGCCGTCAATTGTGACTGCTGTATCTCAATAAATAATGAACGTAATCAAACAAAAATTTATCGACAAGTAGCTCTTAGAGGGTATAAGAAATGATTCTATTTTGGTGTCAACAGCTAAAAAGGGGGTGGCGCAATCAAACGTTCTTTTTTTTCCATTGTAAGTGCCATATCTTAAGAAGTAATGCTACGTTCTGGATGAAATTTGGAATAAATATGAATCCATATGTAAACAGGCGTTGGTTTAATTTTGGCGCCAGTCGCTCCAGGGGGGGCTGATTTTTTTTAATTTGTGTGAATGAAAATAGCTTTTTAATTGCAACAATAAGAAAGATAAATCGTAACAGACTGTCGTCTGCGTTCAGCTTGTGCTTTTAATTGCATGGAAATGATCCGAAATATTATCTCAATGATTTAAAATTTTTAACTGTTGCCATCTTGTGTCTTTTAACAGATAAAGGTTTGTAATTATTTTAAGCAAGCGTGTCACCTGAAGCGCTCTTTCTACTACTGGGGAAAGATGGCGGAGAAACTTTTTTTGCGGTGGCAACATCTTGGTTGGTGGCAGAAGTTCCTCGGGGAAGATTATGAGTTTCGGATTTGGACTTAGTATTTTTTTCGCACATTTTGGACTTCGATTATTTGCTGCCTTTTTAGAATTTGATCATTTTCACACATTTCGGACTTTGACATTTTTTCACGAATTTTGGACTTTATGATTTTTTCTGATTTAGATTATTTTTGCACATATTGGACTTCGATTATTTGCTGCCTTTTTGGACTTTGATCATTTATTTTCACACATTTCGGACTTTGACATTTTTTCACGAATTTTGGACTTTATGATTTTTTTTTTGATTTAGATTATTTTTGCATATTTTGGACTTCGATCATTTTCACACATTTCGAACTTTGATATTTTTTTTATCACGAATTTTGGACTTTATGATTTTTTTTTGATTTAGATTATTTTTGCATGTTTTGGACTTCGATAATTTTCTCACATTTCGGACATTGACATTTTTTCACGAATTTTGGACTTTATGATTTTTTTTTTGATTTAGATTATTTTTGCACATATTGGACTTTGATCAGTTTCTCACATTTCGGACATTGACATTTTTTCACGAATTTTGGACTTTATGATTCTTTCTGATTTAGTATATTTTTGTACATATTGAACTTCGATTATTTGCTGCCTTTTTGGACTTTGATCATTTATTTTCACACATTTCGGACTTTGACATTTTTTCACGAATTTTGGACTTTATGATTCTTTCTGATTTAGTATATTTTTGTGCATAGTGAACTTCGATTATTTGCTGCCTTTTTGGACTTTGATCATTTATTTTCACACATTTCGGACTTTGGCATTTTTTCACGAATTTTGGACTTTATGATTTTTTTTATTTAGTATATTTTTGTGCATATTGAACTTCGATTATTTGCTGCCATTTTGGACTTTGATCATTTATTTTCACACATTTCGGACATTGACATTTTTTCACGAATTTTGGACTTTATGATTTTTTTTATTTAGATTATTTTTGCATATTTTGGACTATGCTCATTTTCACACATTTCGGACATTGACATTTTTTCACGAATTTTCGAACTTTGATGTTTTCCCCCGATTTAGATTATTTTTGCACATTTTGGACTTCGATTATTACGCATTTTAGAACTTAGTATTTTTTTTTCACAATCAGTGAAAAGAATTGAACCTTACTCTCTTTCAATCATATTTTTTATTTTCCCACCTATTCCTCCCATGCTACGTCTTCAAATGCCACGATTTAATTAATTTTAAAGCTTACAATCAATTTATCCTTTAGTATTAATTAAGACTTATCATTTAAGAATTTTCAATATATATTAGAAACTATCACTATTATTTTACTTAGTAACAAAGCTTTTTTTTTTACTCCAGTTAGGATTTGTCAAAACATAGTTTTCACCAGTTAGATTTAATTCGCCGATTTTGTCAATTCAAAGTAATTAATTCTGTTTAGTATTTTTCATCTATATTTTACTTATTCATTTTTTTCAATCAATATTTTACTTATAAATTTTATCACGCCCTTTTTTTCGCGCATTTATTAAACTTGTTAACTAATTCACATTAATGTATATGAAATAGTTTTTTTTTTTATTTGCGCAAGAGACTTTACCATTTTACTTTACCATCTACAAACACCAGTAACCGAATTTCATCGAATTAAAAAAAAAAATCACATTACAATTATTCTTCACAGTAATAACGTTTTACAATTAACTTAGAATTTATTAAAACATATACATTATCCCTCTAGTTAGAACTTATTTAAATATAGAACATTCAAGAGTTAGATTTAATAAAAGTAATTCTCCGATTTAATAATTAACTTAGTCAATTCAACGCATTTAATTCGGATTATTTTTTTTCATATTCAGTGCAATAGCTCACTTAACTGAATCATTTTTTTTTCATACGTTTCACTATTTTCTCATACATTTCACTATTTTCGTACATTTATTAAACTTGTAAAATACTTTACACACACTACAATATTAGAAAATCTTATTGTTTTTTAATACGAGAAACATTTTTCCGCTTTTTACTTTACAATCTACTAACACAATTTACCGAATTTCACTTAGAAAATCTCATTAGTAATATTGTCTAACTTGTATTTTTACTTTATTTATTTTACTTGTTTTTCTCACACTATCAAAGATTTTTCAATAATGTTAGGATTCATTAAAACAGCCAAAGTTACTTTCATCATTTTTAATCTATCGTTTTATTTAACTTAACCATTTTTCCACATACGTTTTTATTATTTTCATACAATTCTTAGACTTGTAAAATAAATTACGCTTTAATATATTCAAAAATACACCAGCAAACTGCGTTTTGAAGACAGGAGCCTTTACCATTTTAGTTTTCCATCTCCAAAGTCAAAACACAATTTGCCGAATTTCCCTTAAAAAATCTTATTATTAATGTTTTCGAACTTGTATTTTTCACAGAAGCAAAGTTTTTCACTCTAAGTTAGAATTTATTAAAATAGTAACTATTCAAGAGTTATGAGTTAATTAAAATGAATTAAACCTATCATTTTTTTTTTCACATTCACAATTATTTTATTTAACTTAATCATTTGCTTACCCATTTTATTATTTTCACGCATTTAATAAACTTGTAAACTAATTCACATTAGTATATTCGACATAGTTAATTTTCTTAACGCAAGGACTTTACAATCTACAAACACAATTTCCGGAATTTTACTTAGAAAATCTTATTACTAACTTGTATTTTTCACAGTAGCAAAGTTTTCCCCCCCTAATTAGTATTTATTGAAATCGCAACTGTTCAAGAGTTAGGTTTAATTCGATTTAATTCATATTAATTAATGCATATTATTTTCTTCATATTCACAATTATGTATTTTATTTAACTTAATCATCTTAATCATTTTCTTGCCCATTTTATTATTTTCACGCATTTATTAAACTTGTAAACTAATTTACATT
Organism: Uloborus diversus; assembly: GCF_026930045.1. Taxonomy (NCBI): domain Eukaryota; kingdom Metazoa; phylum Arthropoda; class Arachnida; order Araneae; family Uloboridae; genus Uloborus; species Uloborus diversus. Next base: position 182,912,697 of record NC_072734.1, read on the forward strand.
AAACATATTCGACCTAGGTATTTTTCTTAGCGCAGGTGACTTTACAATCTACAAACACAATTTACAGAATTTCACTTAGGAAATCTCATTACTAATGTTTTTAAACTTGTATTTTTACTTTATTTATTTATTTATTTTTTTCACGCCACCAAAGTTTTTTCAATAATGTTAGACTAAGGAAATTGCAGCTTTTCAAGAGTTTGATTCAATTCTTTTCAGCCAAATTTACTTTCTTCATTTCAATATAATTCTTTCATCATTTTCAATGTATCATTTTATTTAACCTCAACCATTTTACCTCATACGTTTTATTATTTTCATGCAATTCTTAGACATGTAAAATAAATTACGTTTTAGTGTATTCGAAAATACATCAGCATAGCTATTTTTTAAGACAGGAGACTTTACTATTTTACTTTACTATCTACGAAGCCAAACCACAATTTGAAGATTTTTAACTTAAAAAATCTTATTATTAATGTTTTAGAACTTGTATTTTTCACAGTAGCAAAGTTTTTTTTCACTCTAGTTAGGATTTTAACAACTATTCAAAAGTTAGGTTTAATTCGATTTAATTAACTCAGATTATTTTTATATTCACAATTATTTTATTTAACTTAATCATATTCTCGCCCATTTTATTATTTTCATACAATTACTGAACCCATAAAATTCATTACGCTTTAATATATTCAAAAATACTTCATCACAGTTCTTTTTTAACACATATATCATTTTTCAGAACACAATTTATCGAATTTCACTTTGAAAATCGTATTATTAATACTTTCAATCTTCAATTTGTACTTTATTTATTCACTTATTTATTTTTCTTTCACACTAGCAAAGTTTTTTCAATCAAGTTCGGCTAGAGAAATTGCAGCTTTTCAAGAGTTTTACTCAATTCGATTTAATTCATTAAATTGACATAGATATTTTTTTCTTATTCGCAATTATATTTTTTAACTTAATCGTTTTCTTATTCATTTTAATACTTTCACGCATTTATTGAACTTACAATGTAACTTACGCACTGTTATATTCAAAATACTTCATTATTATTATTATTACCATTATTATTTTACCATCTACAGACACCATTAACAGAATTTTACTACGATATTCAAAAATCTTAGTAAACCTAATGTTTTCTGGACTCACATTTTTACTTTATGTATTTTACATACCACCAAGATTATTCTTTTCAATTATTCGAATCAATTTAACTCATGTAACTAACGCAGATTTTCAAAGCAACTACAGAGATAGTTTACGACTTTTAAATCAGAACGAGTACTCAGAAACGATATTTTTACGAAACTTAAGTAAGTAAGCAATTTCAAATGCTTCCAAAGCGTTTTCAGAATATACTTAAACATAGAAAATCCTGGTGAAAGGATATTAAAGTTTGTTCAACACATTTTTCAACTTATTACAATTATTATTTCCATAATCACTTTCAAGAATTTTTCAGTTGAACATTGAAAACATAAGTTTAACATAAAGCACTTAAGCATATAAATTCAAAAAATTTGGAATAGAAACATAAATCTTCAAGACTTGAATATTTACGATTAAACAAAACTCAAACATAAATAAAATTTAGAAACAGAAACATACAATCTTTATAACTTGAACATTAAGAAAGAAGGAAAACATAATCCTAAAAATTTCCTTCACATACAATTAACTAATTAAAAGTAAAAATCTTTGAAACTTACCCCAAGTTTGCTGAAATGATGTTTTTTTTTATAAAAGTACTGAAAGAAGTTACAAACTGTGAGTCGTTATCAAATACACAACATCAAAATATTGTAACCTCAATTCAGCCCTTATTTCAATCAAACCAACAGTCATAACGGAAATAATTTTTCCCGTATGCGACACCGATTCACGCCAGAGTTGTATTAAAATATTTTAATTATTATTTTCTTTTCAAATTTTTAATGCAGAATGAACTCTCATACAACCGACAGACACGAAAAACCAAACTGATCTGATTTTTACGAAGCCTCGCAAACAAACTTCCCCTAGTCATGTGGTATCATAGTTAGTCATCGATGAGGAATGAATCAGTCTGATTTTCCTATCACGTGTGAGAAAGCAAGCCCTTTACGATATGCACAGCTCCATTACGCTATGCGAAATGTACATGCTAAACCACAATTATTGAAATAATTTTTTTTCCGAACTTAACTGTTTTCAAAAGTATATTTATCCCATTCGTTTAACATAACTCGCACATAGTCAGAGACTTGATTTTTTCAGTTCATAGTCATTCTGCAAGTGTATTTTTACATTATCACTGCTTATGCATTGCAATTATTTATTTTTCGCTACATAATTGTTTTCGTATTTCCAACTATTTCAACGATTTCCCGATCGAATAATAGGACTTTGATCACATTTAACAGTGTTTATTTTCCATACTTTGAAATTTTCAAAAGTATTTTCTTTTCACTTCAACGAACGAAGTATTCAAATTATGAATTTTTCTTCTCACTTATCAGTTGTTCTATTATAATTTTTTCTAAATATATTTGTACTGGCTAGCAATCAAAATATTTTTACCCGAACTTAACAGTTTTCAATAGTTGGTTTATCCCATTCGTTTCTCACGCACAGACTTGATTTTTCCAATTCATAGTCATTCAATGAGAGTATTTTTAATATTTTCAATGCTTTTATGCATTACATTTAATTATTTTTCCAAAAACACAACGATTTTTGCATTTCCAATTATTTCAACGATTTTCCAAAAGGACTTTGATCGTATTTAGCAGTGTTTATTTTCAATACTTAGAAATTTTGAAGAGTATTTTCTCGTTTCAGCGTACGAAATATTCAAATTTAGCTTATGTATGATGACGAGAAACTTTATAGTAATTGCAACACAACAATAGTTTTAAGACTTAATATGCATTATGTAACCTTAGATACGAGTTTTGTCGCTCATTACTGCATTGATACAGCTATTAAGTAATTTCATTATCTCTGCTTATTACTTACAACTCAGATTAGTTTAGTTGTACACTATTAAGGTGTGCAATCTAAGACTAGCGAAATTAATTCATGTAACCAGATGTTTAGTTAAAAGTTATAAATCGAAGAGCATAATTACTGACAACATTACAATTTTTGAATCAAATATTCGGAAATTGTGAACATGGAAAAAGTTCAAATGCTATGTCCATATACTTATACCAAATCACCCGAAACGAAAGTTTTTACAAATTTAAAGATTTTATTACAATTCTCAATATGTTCTACCATTTCAACAACAACAACAAAAATATATATCCAAATTAGGATTTTCGATATCATTTTTCAAGAAACCATTTTTTTTTTAAACTAACACTTATTTCAATTTTCATTTCATATTTCAGAGTTTCGCATCACATTTAAGGAAAATCACACAAACACCAGTCAAATGCAAAGTAATGAATTCTTCAAGTTTTTATAACTTCTGTCCTTCTATAACAAACTTCAAATTGTTAACGTATGCATACTACAGTATCATAATATACTCAAAATCATAAAAAAGTTACAAACTTCGAGACTGAAAAACTGTAAGACAATATTTCCAAAGTACGTTCGAGAATTTACCCAATTGAACCAATGTATGAAAATAATAACACCTTTTAATTATTTGATAACATTGTTCAAAAATAGAGATGGTTAATTAAGAATTTACAAAAAATTAATAATTTACAGAAAACCTGAAAATTTTTTAAAAAAATAAATAAAATAATAATTATTATTAAAAGAAGAACTTTCACGAAAAAAGTATAGTACCCATAGGGCAAGGTCGTAAAGTCCTGTTGTATCACTCTTTTGTTGTACCTTATTTTGTACAAACTATTTTAAATTTTATTGATAATTTTTCTCCTCTTTGACTCCCTGCAAATTTTAGCCGGGTTATGAACGTTGATGGAGGGGGGTTCGTTCAAGTATAGTACGAGCTGCTTTATTGAGTCAAAGTTGAGGAGCTGGATGTTCCTTTGGTTTTGGGTAAACCCATCACGTATTTTACAGCAATTCTCCTCGTCTCTTGTTGTGTAAACAGTTTTTCGGGACACCTGGAATTCAACAAGAAAAAAAAAAGAAATCAGCAAATCACCAAGGGAAAAAATATTTAGGACTTATATTCCAGAAGAAAAAAATACGCACCAGACACAAAAAACTGAGTTGGTGCCAACGCCCCCCCGTTCATGGTAACTTTTTAGGATATTTTAAGGACGAATTGGACGGTGGATCCATCTCAGTTTTTGTGTCTGGTGCGTATTTTTTTTCTTCTGGAATATAAGTCCTAAATATTTTTTCCCTTGGTGATTTGCTGATTTCTTTTTTTTTTCTTGTTGAATTCCAGGTGTCCCGAAAAACTGTTTACACAACAAGAGACGAGGAGAATTGCTGTAAAATACGTGATGGGTTTACCCAAAACCAAAGGAACATCCAGCTCCTCAACTTTGACTCAATAAAGCAGCTCGTACTATACTTGAACGAACCCCCCTCCATCAACGTTCATAACCCGGCTAAAATTTGCAGGGAGTCAAAGAGGAGAAAAATTATCAATAAAATTTAAAATAGTTTGTACAAAATAAGGTACAACAAAAGAGTGATACAACAGGACTTTACGACCTTGCCCTATGGGTACTATACTTTTTTCGTGAAAGTTCTTCTTTTAATAATAATTATTATTTTATTTATTTTTTTAAAAAATTTTCAGGTTTTCTGTAAATTATTAATTTTTTGTAAATTCTTAATTAACCATCTCTATTTTTGAACAATGTTATCAAATAATTAAAAGGTGTTATTATTTTCATACATTGGTTCAATTGGGTAAATTCTCGAACGTACTTTGGAAATATTGTCTTACAGTTTTTCAGTCTCGAAGTTTGTAACTTTTTTATGATTTTGAGTATATTATGATACTGTAGTATGCATACGTTAACAATTTGAAGTTTGTTATAGAAGGACAGAAGTTATAAAAACTTGAAGAATTCATTACTTTGCATTTGACTGGTGTTTGTGTGATTTTCCTTAAATGTGATGCGAAACTCTGAAATATGAAATGAAAATTGAAATAAGTGTTAGTTTAAAAAAAAAATGGTTTCTTGAAAAATGATATCGAAAATCCTAATTTGGATATATATTTTTGTTGTTGTTGTTGAAATGGTAGAACATATTGAGAATTGTAATAAAATCTTTAAATTTGTAAAAACTTTCGTTTCGGGTGATTTGGTATAAGTATATGGACATAGCATTTGAACTTTTTCCATGTTCACAATTTCCGAATATTTGATTCAAAAATTGTAATGTTGTCAGTAATTATGCTCTTCGATTTATAACTTTTAACTAAACATCTGGTTACATGAATTAATTTCGCTAGTCTTAGATTGCACACCTTAATAGTGTACAACTAAACTAATCTGAGTTGTAAGTAATAAGCAGAGATAATGAAATTACTTAATAGCTGTATCAATGCAGTAATGAGCGACAAAACTCGTATCTAAGGTTACATAATGCATATTAAGTCTTAAAACTATTGTTGTGTTGCAATTACTATAAAGTTTCTCGTCATCATACATAAGCTAAATTTGAATATTTCGTACGCTGAAACGAGAAAATACTCTTCAAAATTTCTAAGTATTGAAAATAAACACTGCTAAATACGATCAAAGTCCTTTTGGAAAATCGTTGAAATAATTGGAAATGCAAAAATCGTTGTGTTTTTGGAAAAATAATTAAATGTAATGCATAAAAGCATTGAAAATATTAAAAATACTCTCATTGAATGACTATGAATTGGAAAAATCAAGTCTGTGCGTGAGAAACGAATGGGATAAACCAACTATTGAAAACTGTTAAGTTCGGGTAAAAATATTTTGATTGCTAGCCAGTACAAATATATTTAGAAAAAATTATAATAGAACAACTGATAAGTGAGAAGAAAAATTCATAATTTGAATACTTCGTTCGTTGAAGTGAAAAGAAAATACTTTTGAAAATTTCAAAGTATGGAAAATAAACACTGTTAAATGTGATCAAAGTCCTATTATTCGATCGGGAAATCGTTGAAATAGTTGGAAATACGAAAACAATTATGTAGCGAAAAATAAATAATTGCAATGCATAAGCAGTGATAATGTAAAAATACACTTGCAGAATGACTATGAACTGAAAAAATCAAGTCTCTGACTATGTGCGAGTTATGTTAAACGAATGGGATAAATATACTTTTGAAAACAGTTAAGTTCGGAAAAAAAATTATTTCAATAATTGTGGTTTAGCATGTACATTTCGCATAGCGTAATGGAGCTGTGCATATCGTAAAGGGCTTGCTTTCTCACACGTGATAGGAAAATCAGACTGATTCATTCCTCATCGATGACTAACTATGATACCACATGACTAGGGGAAGTTTGTTTGCGAGGCTTCGTAAAAATCAGATCAGTTTGGTTTTTCGTGTCTGTCGGTTGTATGAGAGTTCATTCTGCATTAAAAATTTGAAAAGAAAATAATAATTAAAATATTTTAATACAACTCTGGCGTGAATCGGTGTCGCATACGGGAAAAATTATTTCCGTTATGACTGTTGGTTTGATTGAAATAAGGGCTGAATTGAGGTTACAATATTTTGATGTTGTGTATTTGATAACGACTCACAGTTTGTAACTTCTTTCAGTACTTTTATAAAAAAAAACATCATTTCAGCAAACTTGGGGTAAGTTTCAAAGATTTTTACTTTTAATTAGTTAATTGTATGTGAAGGAAATTTTTAGGATTATGTTTTCCTTCTTTCTTAATGTTCAAGTTATAAAGATTGTATGTTTCTGTTTCTAAATTTTATTTATGTTTGAGTTTTGTTTAATCGTAAATATTCAAGT